>NW_026961064.1:300000-380000 GCF_021018805.1 Prinia subflava | reverse complement strand
CTTAGTAAATTAGGCAGTAACAGCTTTAGTTCTCCTTCTATGGACATGAAAGACACCAAAGGTGCAGCGTAAAAGCCAGTAATGGATAAGGCAAGAGAGGGTCTGCAGCAGCTTCTCTGCTGGTTGGCAGCACAAACAACTAACATGACTTGTGTTTTCATCAACTCCAGAAAGCAAGCCATGGAAACCAAAAGCAGAGATCACTGTTCACTCTGTAAAGCAAATCTTTATGTTACATAGCACTTACATGGAACTCTATCAAATTAGGCAATACCAGCTTTGGTCTTGCTCTATAGACATGGGAAACACTAACTGGTACAGAGTGTAAGCAAAGAAAGCATAAGGCATGAAAGTGTCTGCAGCAGCTTCTCTGGTGGTTGGCAACACAAGCAACTAACAAGACTTGTGTTTTGATCAACTCCAGAAAGCAAACTATAGAAACCAAAAGCAGAGATCACTGTTCACTTTGTAAAGCAAATCTTTATGTTACATAGCTCTTACATGGAACTCTACCAAATGAGGCAATACCAGCTTTTGTCTTGCTCTATAGACATGGGAAACACTAACTGGTACAGAGTGTAAGCAAAGAAAGCATAAGGCATGAAAGTGTCTGCAGCAGCTTCTCTGCTGGTTGGCAACACAAGCAACTAACAAGACTTGTGTTTTGATCAACTCCAGAAAGCAAACCATAGAAACCAAAAGCAGAGATCACTGTTCACTCTGTAAAACAAATCTTTATGTTACATAGCTCTATCACAGAAACTTAGTAAATTAGGCAGTAACAGCTTTAGTTCTCCTCCTATGGACATGAAAGACACCAACCGGTGCAGCGTAAAAGCCAGTAATGGATAAGGCAAGAGAGGGTCTGCAGCAGCTTCTCTGCTGGTTGGCAGCACAAACAACTAACATGACTTGTGTTTTCATCAACTCCAGAAAGCAAGCCATGGAAACCAAAAGCAGAAACCACTGTTCACTCGGAAAAGCAAAGCTTTATGTTACAGTGCTCTTTCATGGAAACTTTGCAAATTAAGCAGTAACAGCTTTGGTCTTGCTCTATAGACATGAGAAACATCAACCGGTGGAGTGTCAAAGGAAAGGTTTCTGTTACATGGCTCTTTCATGGAAATCAAGCAAATTAGGAAGTACCCACCTTTATTCGTGGTCTGGTGACAAGCAAAACACATACATGTGCAAAGTGTAAACCGGTACTGAAAAAGGCAGGAAAGCGCCTTCAGCAGCTTCTCTATTTCTTGGGAACACAAACAACAGCCAAGACTTGTGTTTTGATCAACTCCAGAAAGCAAACCATAGAAACCAAAAGCAGAGATCACTGTTCACTCTGTAAAGCAAATCTTTATGTTACATAGCTCTATCACAGAAACTTAGTAAATTAGGCAGTAACAGCTTTAGTTCTCCTCCTATGGACATGAAAGACACCAACCGGTGCAGCGTAAAAGCCAGTAATGGATAAGGCAAGAGAGGGTCTGCAGCAGCTTCTCTGCTGGTTGGCAGCACAAACAACTAACATGACTTGTGTTTTCATCAACTCCAGAAAGCAAGCGATGGAAACCAAAAGCAGAGATCACTGTTCACTCTGAAAAGCAAATCTTTATGTTACATAGCTCTTACATGGAACTCTACCAAATTAGGCAATACCAGCTTTGGTCTTGCTCTATAGACATGGGAAACACTAACTGGTACAGAGTGTAAGCAAGTAAAGCATAAGGCATGAAAGTGTCTGCAGCAGCTTCTCTGCTGGTTGGCAACACAAGCAACTAACAAGACTTGTGTTTTGATCAACTCCAGAAAGCAAGCCCTGGAAACCAAAAGCAGAGATCAAAGTTCACTCTGTAAAGCAAATCTTTATGTTACATTGCTCTTACATGGAACTCTACCAAATTAGGCAATACCAGCTTTGGTCTTGCTCTATAGACATGGGAAACACTAACTGGTACAGAGTGTAAGCAAGTAAAGCATAAGGCATGAAAGTGTCTGCAGCAGCTTCTCTGGTGGTTGGCAACACAAGCAACTAACAAGACTTGTGTTTTGATCAACTCCAGAAAGCAAACTATAGAAACCAAAAGCAGAGATCACTGTTCACTCTGTAAAGCAAATCTGTATGTTACATAGCTCTATCACAGAAACTTAGTAAATTAGGCAGTAACAGCTTTAGTTCTCCTTCTATGGACATGAAAGACACCAACCGGTGCAGCGTAAAAGCCAGTAATGGATAAAGCAAGAGAGGGTCTGCAGCAGCTTCTCTGCTGGTTGGCAGCACAAACAACTAACATGACTTGTGTTTTCATCAACTCCAGAAAGCAAGCCATGGAAACCAAAAGCAGAAACCACTGTTCACTCGGAAAAGCAAAGCTTTATGTTACAGTGCTCTTTCATGGAAACTTAGCAAATTAAGCAGTAACAGCTTTGGTCTTGCTCTATAGACATGAGAAACATCAACCGGTGGAGTGTCAAAGGAAAGGTTTCTGTTACATGGCTCTTTCATGGAAATCAAGCAAATTAGGAAGTACCCACCTTTATTTGTGGTCTGGTGACAAGCAAAACACATACATGTGCAAAGTGTAAACCGGTACTGCAAAAGGCAGGAAAGCGCCTTCAGCAGCTTCTCTATTTCTTGGGAACACAAACAACAGCCAAGACTTGTGTTTTGATCAACTCCAGAAAGCAAACCATAGAAACCAAAAGCAGAGATCACTGTTCACTCTGTAAAGCAAATCTTTATGTTACATAGCTCTTACATGGAACTCTACCAAATTAGGCAATACCAGCTTTGGTCTTGCTCTATAGACATGGGAAACACTAACTGGTACAGAGTGTAAGCAAAGAAAGCATAAGGCATGAAAGTGTCTGCAGCAGCTTCTCTGGTGGTTGGCAACACAAGCAACTAACAAGACTTGTGTTTTGATCAACTCCAGAAAGCAAACTATAGAAACCAAAAGCAGAGATCACTGTTCACTCTGTAAAGCAAATCTTTATGTTACATAGCTCTTACATGGAACTCTACCAAATTAGGCAATACCAGCTTTGGTCTTGCTCTATAGACATGGGAAACACTAACTGGTACAGAGTGTAAGCAAGTAAAGCATAAGGCATGAAAGTGTCTGCAGCAGCTTCTCTGCTGGTTGGCAACACAAGCAACTAACAAGACTTGTGTTTTGATCAACTCCAGAAAGCAAACCATAGAAACCAAAAGCAGAGATCACTGTTCACTCTGTAAAGCAAATCTTTATGTTACATAGCTCTATCACAGAAACTTAGTAAATTAGGCAGTAACAGCTTTAGTTCTCCTTCTATGGACATGAAAGACACCAACCGGTGCAGCGTAAAAGCCAGTAATGGATAAGGCAAGAGAGGGTCTGCAGCAGCTTCTCTGCTGGTTGGCAGCACAAACAACTAACATGACTTGTGTTTTCATCAACTCCAGAAAGCAAGCCATGGAAACCAAAAGCAGAGATCACAGTTCATTCTGTAAAGCAAATCTTTATGTTACATAGCTCTTACATGGAACTCTATCAAATTAGGCAATACCAGCTTTGGTCTTGCTCTATAGACATGGGAAACACTAACTGGTACAGAGTGTAAGCAAAGAAAGCATAAGGCATGAAAGTGTCTGCAGCAGCTTCTCTGGTGGTTGGCAACACAAGCAACTAACAAGACTTGTGTTTTGATCAACTCCAGAAAGCAAACCATAGAAACCAAAAGCAGAGATCACAGTTCACTCTGTAAAGCAAATCTTTATGTTACATAGCTCTATCACAGAAACTTAGTAAATTAGGCAGTAACAGCTTTAGTTCTCCTCCTATGGACATGAAAGACACCAACCGGTGCAGCGTAAAAGCCAGTAATGGATAAGGCAAGAGAGGGTCTGCAGCAGCTTCTCTGCTGGTTGGCAGCACAAACAACTAACATGACTTGTGTTTTCATCAACTCCAGAAAGCAAGCGATGGAAACCAAAAGCAGAGATCACTGTTCACTCTGAAAAGCAAATCTTTATGTTACATAGCTCTTACATGGAACTCTACCAAATTAGGCAATACCAGCTTTGGTCTTGCTCTATAGACATGGGAAACACTAACTGGTACAGAGTGTAAGCAAGTAAAGGATAAGGCATGAAAGTGTCTGCAGCAGCTTCTCTGCTGGTTGGCAACACAAGCAACTAACAAGACTTGTGTTTTGATCAACTCCAGAAAGCAAGCCCTGGAAACCAAAAGCAGAGATCACAGTTCACTCTGTAAAGCAAATCTTTATGTTACATTGCTCTTACATGGAACTCTACCAAATTAGGCAATACCAGCTTTGCTCTTGCTCTATAGACATGGGAAACACTAACTGGTACAGAGTGTAAGCAAAGAAAGCATAAGGCATGAAAGTGTCTGCAGCAGCTTCTCTGGTGGTTGGCAACACAAGCAACTAACAAGACTTGTGTTTTGATCAACTTCAGAAAGCAAACTATAGAAACCAAAAGCAGAGATCACAGTTCACTCTGTAAAGCTAATCTGTATGTTACATAGCTCTATCACAGAAACTTAGTAAATTAGGCAGTAACAGCTTTAGTTCTCCTTCTATGGACATGAAAGACACCAACCGGTGCAGCGTAAAAGCCAGTAATGGATAAAGCAAGAGAGTGTCTGCAGCAGCTTCTCTGCTGGTTGGCAGCACAAACAACTAACATGACTTGTGTTTTCATCAACTCCAGAAAGCAAGCCATGGAAACCAAAAGCAGAAACCACTGTTCACTCGGAAAAGCAAAGCTTTATGTTACAGTGCTCTTTCATGGAAACTTAGCAAATTAGGCAGTAACAGCTTTGGTCTTGCTCTATAGACATGAGAAACATCAACCGGTGGAGTGTCAAAGGAAAGGTTTCTGTTACATGGCTCTTTCATGGAAATCAAGCAAATTAGGAAGTACCCACCTTTATTCGTGGTCTGGTGACAAGCAAAACACATACATGTGCAAAGTGTAAACCGGTACTGCAAAAGGCAGGAAAGCGCCTTCAGCAGCTTCTCTATTTCTTGGGAACACAAACAACAGCCAAGACTTGTGTTTTGATCAACTCCAGAAAGCAAACCATAGAAACCAAAAGCAGAGATCACTGTTCACTCTGTAAAGCAAATCTTTATGTTACATAGCTCTATCACAGAAACTTAGTAAATTAGGCAGTAACAGCTTTAGTTCTCCTTCTATGGACATGAAAGACACCAAAGGTGCAGCGTAAAAGCCAGTAATGGATAAGGCAAGAGAGGGTCTGCAGCAGCTTCTCTGCTGGTTGGCAGCACAAACAACTAACATGACTTGTGTTTTCATCAACTCCAGAAAGCAAGCCATGGAAACCAAAAGCAGAGATCACTGTTCACTCTGAAAAGCAAATCTTTATGTTACATAGCTCTTACATGGAACTCTATCAAATTAGGCAATACCAGCTTTGGTCTTGCTCTATAGACATGGGAAACACTAACTGGTACAGAGTGTAAGCAAAGAAAGCATAAGGCATGAAAGTGTCTGCAGCAGCTTCTCTGCTGGTTGGCAACACAAGCAACTAACAAGACTTGTGTTTTGATCAACTCCAGAAAGCAAACCATAGAAACCAAAAGCAGAGATCACTGTTCATTCTGTAAAGCAAATCTGTATGTTACATAGCTCTATCACAGAAACTTAGTAAATTAGGCAGTAACAGCTTTAGTTCTCCTTCTATGGACATGAAAGACACCAACCGGTGCAGCGTAAAAGCCAGTAATGGATAAAGCAAGAGAGGGTCTGCAGCAGCTTCTCTGCTGGTTGGCAGCACAAACAACTAACATGACTTGTGTTTTCATCAACTCCAGAAAGCAAGCCATGGAAACCAAAAGCAGAAACCACTGTTCACTCGGAAAAGCAAAGCTTTATGTTACAGTGCTCTTTCATGGAAACTTAGCAAATTAAGCAGTAACAGCTTTGGTCTTGCTCTATAGACATGAGAAACATCAACCGGTGGAGTGTCAAAGGAAAGGTTTCTGTTACATGGCTCTTTCATGGAAATCAAGCAAATTAGGAAGTACCCACCTTTATTCGTGGTCTGGTGACAAGCAAAACACATACATGTGCAAAGTGTAAACCGGTACTGCAAAAGGCAGGAAAGCGCCTTCAGCAGCTTCTCTATTTCTTGAGAACACAAACAACAGACAAGACTTGTGTTTTGATCAACTCCAGAAAGCAAACCATAGAAACCAAAAGCAGAGATCACTGTTCACTCTGTAAAGCAAATCTTTATGTTACATAGCTCTATCACAGAAACTTAGTAAATTAGGCAGTAACAGCTTTAGTTCTCCTTCTATGGACATGAAAGACACCAACCGGTGCAGCGTAAAAGCCAGTAATGGATAAGGCAAGAGAGGGTCTGCAGCAGCTTCTCTGCTGGTTGGCAGCACAAACAACTAACATGACTTGTGTTTTCATCAACTCCAGAAAGCAAGCGATGGAAACCAAAAGCAGAGATCACAGTTCATTCTGTAAAGCAAATCTTTATGTTACATAGCTCTTACATGGAACTCTATCAAATTAGGCAATACCAGCTTTGGTCTTGCTCTATAGACATGGGAAACACTAACTGGTACAGAGTGTAAGCAAAGAAAGCATAAGGCATGAAAGTGTCTGCAGCAGCTTCTCTGCTGGTTGGCAGCACAAGCAACTAACATGACTTGTGTTTTCATCAACTCCAGAAAGCAAGCCATGGAAACCAAAAGCAGAGATCACTGTTCACTCTGAAAAGCAAATCTTTATGTTACATAGCTCTTACATGGAACTCTATCAAATTAGGCTATACCAGCTTTGGTCTTGCTCTATAGACATGGGAAACACTAACTGGTACAGAGTGTAAGCAAGTAAAGGATAAGGCATGAAAGTGTCTGCAGCAGCTTCTCTGCTGGTTGGCAACACAAGCAACTAACAAGACTTGTGTTTTGATCAACTCCAGAAAGCAAGCCCTGGAAACCAAAAGCAGAGATCACAGTTCACTCTGTAAAGCTAATCTGTATGTTACATAGCTCTATCACAGAAACTTAGTAAATTAGGCAGTAACAGCTTTAGTTCTCCTTCTATGGACATGAAAGACACCAACCGGTGCAGCGTAAAAGCCAGTAATGGATAAAGCAAGAGAGTGTCTGCAGCAGCTTCTCTGCTGGTTGGCAGCACAAACAACTAACATGACTTGTGTTTTCATCAACTCCAGAAAGCAAGCCATGGAAACCAAAAGCAGAAACCACTGTTCACTCGGAAATGCAAAGCTTTATGTTACAGTGCTCTTTCATGGAAACTTTGCAAATTAGGCAGTAACAGCTTTGGTCTTGCTCTATAGACATGAGAAACATCAACCGGTGGAGTGTCAAAGGAAAGGTTTCTGTTACATGGCTCTTTCATGGAAATCAAGCAAATTAGGAAGTACCCACCTTTATTCGTGGTCTGGTGACAAGCAAAACACATACATGTGCAAAGTGTAAACCGGTACTGCAAAAGGCAGGAAAGCGCCTTCAGCAGCTTCTCTATTTCTTGGGAACACAAACAACAGCCAAGACTTGTGTTTTGATCAACTCCAGAAAGCAAACCATAGAAACCAAAAGCAGAGATCACTGTTCACTCTGTAAAGCAAATCTTTATGTTACATAGCTCTATCACAGAAACTTAGTAAATTAGGCAGTAACAGCTTTAGTTCTCCTTCTATGGACATGAAAGACACCAAAGGTGCAGCGTAAAAGCCAGTAATGGATAAGGCAAGAGAGGGTCTGCAGCAGCTTCTCTGCTGGTTGGCAGCACAAACAACTAACATGACTTGTGTTTTCATCAACTCCAGAAAGCAAGCCATGGAAACCAAAAGCAGAGATCACTGTTCACTCTGAAAAGCAAATCTTTATGTTACATAGCTCTTACATGGAACTCTATCAAATTAGGCAATACCAGCTTTGGTCTTGCTCTATAGACATGGGAAACACTAACTGGTACAGAGTGTAAGCAAAGAAAGCATAAGGCATGAAAGTGTCTGCAGCAGCTTCTCTGGTGGTTGGCAACACAAGCAACTAACAAGACTTGTGTTTTGATCAACTCCAGAAAGCAAACCATAGAAACCAAAAGCAGAGATCACTGTTCATTCTGTAAAGCAAATCTGTATGTTACATAGCTCTATCACAGAAACTTAGTAAATTAGGCAGTAACAGCTTTAGTTCTCCTTCTATGGACATGAAAGACACCAACCGGTGCAGCGTAAAAGCCAGTAATGGATAAAGCAAGAGAGGGTCTGCAGCAGCTTCTCTGCTGGTTGGCAGCACAAACAACTAACATGACTTGTGTTTTCATCAACTCCAGAAAGCAAGCCATGGAAACCAAAAGCAGAAACCACTGTTCACTCGGAAAAGCAAAGCTTTATGTTACAGTGCTCTTTCATGGAAACTTAGCAAATTAAGCAGTAACAGCTTTGGTCTTGCTCTATAGACATGAGAAACATCAACCGGTGGAGTGTCAAAGGAAAGGTTTCTGTTACATGGCTCTTTCATGGAAATCAAGCAAATTAGGAAGTACCCACCTTTATTAGTGGTCTGGTGACAAGCAAAACACATACATGTGCAAAGTGTAAACCGGTACTGCAAAAGGCAGGAAAGCGCCTTCAGCAGCTTCTCTATTTCTTGAGAACACAAACAACAGACAAGACTTGTGTTTTGATCAACTCCAGAAAGCAAACCATAGAAACCAAGAGCAGAGATCACTGTTCACTCTGTAAAGCAAATCTTTATGTTACATAGCTCTATCACAGAAACTTAGTAAATTAGGCAGTAACAGCTTTAGTTCTCCTTCTATGGACATGAAAGACACCAACCGGTGCAGCGTAAAAGCCAGTAATGGATAAGGCAAGAGAGGGTCTGCAGCAGCTTCTCTGCTGGTTGGCAGCACAAACAACTAACATGACTTGTGTTTTCATCAACTCCAGAAAGCAAGCCATGGAAACCAAAAGCAGAGATCACTGTTCACTCTGAAAAGCAAATCTTTATGTTACATAGCTCTTACATGGAACTCTACCAAATTAGGCAATACCAGCTTTGGTCTTGCTCTATAGACATGGGAAACACTAACTGGCACAGAGTGTAAGCAAAGAAAGCATAAGGCATGAAAGTGTCTGCAGCAGCTTCTCTGCTGGTTGGCAACACAAGCAACTAACAAGACTTGTGTTTTGATCAACTCCAGAAAGCAAGCCCTGGAAACCAAAAGCAGAGATCACAGTTCACTCTGTAAAGCAAATCTTTATGTTACATTGCTCTTACATGGAACTCTACCAAATTAGGCAATACCAGCTTTGCTCTTGCTCTATAGACATGGGAAACACTAACTGGTACAGAGTGTAAGCAAAGAAAGCATAAGGCATGAAAGTGTCTGCAGCAGCTTCTCTGGTGGTTGGCAACACAAGCAACTAACAAGACTTGTGTTTTGATCAACTCCAGAAAGCAAACTATAGAAACCAAAAGCAGAGATCACAGTTCACTCTGTAAAGCTAATCTGTATGTTACATAGCTCTATCACAGAAACTTAGTAAATTAGGCAGTAACAGCTTTAGTTCTCCTTCTATGGACATGAAAGACACCAACCGGTGCAGCGTAAAAGCCAGTAATGGATAAAGCAAGAGAGTGTCTGCAGCAGCTTCTCTGCTGGTTGGCAGCACAAACAACTAACATGACTTGTGTTTTCATCAACTCCAGAAAGCAAGCCATGGAAACCAAAAGCAGAAACCACTGTTCACTCGGAAAAGCAAAGCTTTATGTTACAGTGCTCTTTCATGGAAACTTTGCAAATTAGGCAGTAACAGCTTTGGTCTTGCTCTATAGACATGAGAAACATCAACCGGTGGAGTGTCAAAGGAAAGGTTTCTGTTACATGGCTCTTTCATGGAAATCAAGCAAATTAGGAAGTACCCACCTTTATTCGTGGTCTGGTGACAAGCAAAACACATACATGTGCAAAGTGTAAACCGGTACTGCAAAAGGCAGGAAAGCGCCTTCAGCAGCTTCTCTATTTCTTGGGAACACAAACAACAGCCAAGACTTGTGTTTTGATCAACTCCAGAAAGCAAACCATAGAAACCAAAAGCAGAGATCACTGTTCACTCTGTAAAGCAAATCTTTATGTTACATAGCTCTATCACAGAAACTTAGTAAATTAGGCAGTAACAGCTTTAGTTCTCCTTCTATGGACATGAAAGACACCAACCGGTGCAGCGTAAAAGCCAGTAATGGATAAGGCAAGAGAGGGTCTGCAGCAGCTTCTCTGCTGGTTGGCAGCACAAACAACTAACATGACTTGTGTTTTCATCAACTCCAGAAAGCAAGCCATGGAAACCAAAAGCAGAGATCACTGTTCACTCTGAAAAGCAAATCTTTATGTTACATAGCTCTTACATGGAACTCTATCAAATTAGGCAATACCAGCTTTGGTCTTGCTCTATAGACATGGGAAACACTAACTGGTACAGAGTGTAAGCAAAGAAAGCATAAGGCATGAAAGTGTCTGCAGCAGCTTCTCTGCTGGTTGGCAACACAAGCAACTAACAAGACTTGTGTTTTGATCAACTCCAGAAAGCAAACCATAGAAACCAAAAGCAGAGATCACTGTTCATTCTGTAAAGCAAATCTGTATGTTACATAGCTCTATCACAGAAACTTAGTAAATTAGGCAGTAACAGCTTTA
The DNA here is from genome assembly GCF_021018805.1 of Prinia subflava. NCBI lineage: Eukaryota > Metazoa > Chordata > Aves > Passeriformes > Cisticolidae > Prinia > Prinia subflava. The sequence goes on along the minus strand of NW_026961064.1, from coordinate 369,283 downwards.
GTTCTCCTTCTATGGACATGAAAGACACCAACCGGTGCAGCGTAAAAGCCAGTAATGGATAAAGCAAGAGAGGGTCTGCAGCAGCTTCTCTGCTGGTTGGCAGCACAAACAACTAACATGACTTGTGTTTTCATCAACTCCAGAAAGCAAGCCATGGAAACCAAAAGCAGAAACCACTGTTCACTCGGAAAAGCAAAGCTTTATGTTACAGTGCTCTTTCATGGAAACTTAGCAAATTAAGCAGTAACAGCTTTGGTCTTGCTCTATAGACATGAGAAACATCAACCGGTGGAGTGTCAAAGGAAAGGTTTCTGTTACATGGCTCTTTCATGGAAATCAAGCAAATTAGGAAGTACCCACCTTTATTCGTGGTCTGGTGACAAGCAAAACACATACATGTGCAAAGTGTAAACCGGTACTGCAAAAGGCAGGAAAGCGCCTTCAGCAGCTTCTCTATTTCTTGAGAACACAAACAACAGACAAGACTTGTGTTTTGATCAACTCCAGAAAGCAAACCATAGAAACCAAAAGCAGAGATCACTGTTCACTCTGTAAAGCAAATCTTTATGTTACATAGCTCTATCACAGAAACTTAGTAAATTAGGCAGTAACAGCTTTAGTTCTCCTTCTATGGACATGAAAGACACCAACCGGTGCAGCGTAAAAGCCAGTAATGGATAAGGCAAGAGAGGGTCTGCAGCAGCTTCTCTGCTGGTTGGCAGCACAAACAACTAACATGACTTGTGTTTTCATCAACTCCAGAAAGCAAGCGATGGAAACCAAAAGCAGAGATCACAGTTCATTCTGTAAAGCAAATCTTTATGTTACATAGCTCTTACATGGAACTCTATCAAATTAGGCAATACCAGCTTTGGTCTTGCTCTATAGACATGGGAAACACTAACTGGTACAGAGTGTAAGCAAAGAAAGCATAAGGCATGAAAGTGTCTGCAGCAGCTTCTCTGCTGGTTGGCAGCACAAGCAACTAACATGACTTGTGTTTTCATCAACTCCAGAAAGCAAGCCATGGAAACCAAAAGCAGAGATCACTGTTCACTCTGAAAAGCAAATCTTTATGTTACATAGCTCTTACATGGAACTCTATCAAATTAGGCTATACCAGCTTTGGTCTTGCTCTATAGACATGGGAAACACTAACTGGTACAGAGTGTAAGCAAGTAAAGGATAAGGCATGAAAGTGTCTGCAGCAGCTTCTCTGCTGGTTGGCAACACAAGCAACTAACAAGACTTGTGTTTTGATCAACTCCAGAAAGCAAGCCCTGGAAACCAAAAGCAGAGATCACAGTTCACTCTGTAAAGCTAATCTGTATGTTACATAGCTCTATCACAGAAACTTAGTAAATTAGGCAGTAACAGCTTTAGTTCTCCTTCTATGGACATGAAAGACACCAACCGGTGCAGCGTAAAAGCCAGTAATGGATAAAGCAAGAGAGTGTCTGCAGCAGCTTCTCTGCTGGTTGGCAGCACAAACAACTAACATGACTTGTGTTTTCATCAACTCCAGAAAGCAAGCCATGGAAACCAAAAGCAGAAACCACTGTTCACTCGGAAATGCAAAGCTTTATGTTACAGTGCTCTTTCATGGAAACTTTGCAAATTAGGCAGTAACAGCTTTGGTCTTGCTCTATAGACATGAGAAACATCAACCGGTGGAGTGTCAAAGGAAAGGTTTCTGTTACATGGCTCTTTCATGGAAATCAAGCAAATTAGGAAGTACCCACCTTTATTCGTGGTCTGGTGACAAGCAAAACACATACATGTGCAAAGTGTAAACCGGTACTGCAAAAGGCAGGAAAGCGCCTTCAGCAGCTTCTCTATTTCTTGGGAACACAAACAACAGCCAAGACTTGTGTTTTGATCAACTCCAGAAAGCAAACCATAGAAACCAAAAGCAGAGATCACTGTTCACTCTGTAAAGCAAATCTTTATGTTACATAGCTCTATCACAGAAACTTAGTAAATTAGGCAGTAACAGCTTTAGTTCTCCTTCTATGGACATGAAAGACACCAAAGGTGCAGCGTAAAAGCCAGTAATGGATAAGGCAAGAGAGGGTCTGCAGCAGCTTCTCTGCTGGTTGGCAGCACAAACAACTAACATGACTTGTGTTTTCATCAACTCCAGAAAGCAAGCCATGGAAACCAAAAGCAGAGATCACTGTTCACTCTGAAAAGCAAATCTTTATGTTACATAGCTCTTACATGGAACTCTATCAAATTAGGCAATACCAGCTTTGGTCTTGCTCTATAGACATGGGAAACACTAACTGGTACAGAGTGTAAGCAAAGAAAGCATAAGGCATGAAAGTGTCTGCAGCAGCTTCTCTGGTGGTTGGCAACACAAGCAACTAACAAGACTTGTGTTTTGATCAACTCCAGAAAGCAAACCATAGAAACCAAAAGCAGAGATCACTGTTCATTCTGTAAAGCAAATCTGTATGTTACATAGCTCTATCACAGAAACTTAGTAAATTAGGCAGTAACAGCTTTAGTTCTCCTTCTATGGACATGAAAGACACCAACCGGTGCAGCGTAAAAGCCAGTAATGGATAAAGCAAGAGAGGGTCTGCAGCAGCTTCTCTGCTGGTTGGCAGCACAAACAACTAACATGACTTGTGTTTTCATCAACTCCAGAAAGCAAGCCATGGAAACCAAAAGCAGAAACCACTGTTCACTCGGAAAAGCAAAGCTTTATGTTACAGTGCTCTTTCATGGAAACTTAGCAAATTAAGCAGTAACAGCTTTGGTCTTGCTCTATAGACATGAGAAACATCAACCGGTGGAGTGTCAAAGGAAAGGTTTCTGTTACATGGCTCTTTCATGGAAATCAAGCAAATTAGGAAGTACCCACCTTTATTAGTGGTCTGGTGACAAGCAAAACACATACATGTGCAAAGTGTAAACCGGTACTGCAAAAGGCAGGAAAGCGCCTTCAGCAGCTTCTCTATTTCTTGAGAACACAAACAACAGACAAGACTTGTGTTTTGATCAACTCCAGAAAGCAAACCATAGAAACCAAGAGCAGAGATCACTGTTCACTCTGTAAAGCAAATCTTTATGTTACATAGCTCTATCACAGAAACTTAGTAAATTAGGCAGTAACAGCTTTAGTTCTCCTTCTATGGACATGAAAGACACCAACCGGTGCAGCGTAAAAGCCAGTAATGGATAAGGCAAGAGAGGGTCTGCAGCAGCTTCTCTGCTGGTTGGCAGCACAAACAACTAACATGACTTGTGTTTTCATCAACTCCAGAAAGCAAGCCATGGAAACCAAAAGCAGAGATCACTGTTCACTCTGAAAAGCAAATCTTTATGTTACATAGCTCTTACATGGAACTCTACCAAATTAGGCAATACCAGCTTTGGTCTTGCTCTATAGACATGGGAAACACTAACTGGCACAGAGTGTAAGCAAAGAAAGCATAAGGCATGAAAGTGTCTGCAGCAGCTTCTCTGCTGGTTGGCAACACAAGCAACTAACAAGACTTGTGTTTTGATCAACTCCAGAAAGCAAGCCCTGGAAACCAAAAGCAGAGATCACAGTTCACTCTGTAAAGCAAATCTTTATGTTACATTGCTCTTACATGGAACTCTACCAAATTAGGCAATACCAGCTTTGCTCTTGCTCTATAGACATGGGAAACACTAACTGGTACAGAGTGTAAGCAAAGAAAGCATAAGGCATGAAAGTGTCTGCAGCAGCTTCTCTGGTGGTTGGCAACACAAGCAACTAACAAGACTTGTGTTTTGATCAACTCCAGAAAGCAAACTATAGAAACCAAAAGCAGAGATCACAGTTCACTCTGTAAAGCTAATCTGTATGTTACATAGCTCTATCACAGAAACTTAGTAAATTAGGCAGTAACAGCTTTAGTTCTCCTTCTATGGACATGAAAGACACCAACCGGTGCAGCGTAAAAGCCAGTAATGGATAAAGCAAGAGAGTGTCTGCAGCAGCTTCTCTGCTGGTTGGCAGCACAAACAACTAACATGACTTGTGTTTTCATCAACTCCAGAAAGCAAGCCATGGAAACCAAAAGCAGAAACCACTGTTCACTCGGAAAAGCAAAGCTTTATGTTACAGTGCTCTTTCATGGAAACTTTGCAAATTAGGCAGTAACAGCTTTGGTCTTGCTCTATAGACATGAGAAACATCAACCGGTGGAGTGTCAAAGGAAAGGTTTCTGTTACATGGCTCTTTCATGGAAATCAAGCAAATTAGGAAGTACCCACCTTTATTCGTGGTCTGGTGACAAGCAAAACACATACATGTGCAAAGTGTAAACCGGTACTGCAAAAGGCAGGAAAGCGCCTTCAGCAGCTTCTCTATTTCTTGGGAACACAAACAACAGCCAAGACTTGTGTTTTGATCAACTCCAGAAAGCAAACCATAGAAACCAAAAGCAGAGATCACTGTTCACTCTGTAAAGCAAATCTTTATGTTACATAGCTCTATCACAGAAACTTAGTAAATTAGGCAGTAACAGCTTTAGTTCTCCTTCTATGGACATGAAAGACACCAACCGGTGCAGCGTAAAAGCCAGTAATGGATAAGGCAAGAGAGGGTCTGCAGCAGCTTCTCTGCTGGTTGGCAGCACAAACAACTAACATGACTTGTGTTTTCATCAACTCCAGAAAGCAAGCCATGGAAACCAAAAGCAGAGATCACTGTTCACTCTGAAAAGCAAATCTTTATGTTACATAGCTCTTACATGGAACTCTATCAAATTAGGCAATACCAGCTTTGGTCTTGCTCTATAGACATGGGAAACACTAACTGGTACAGAGTGTAAGCAAAGAAAGCATAAGGCATGAAAGTGTCTGCAGCAGCTTCTCTGCTGGTTGGCAACACAAGCAACTAACAAGACTTGTGTTTTGATCAACTCCAGAAAGCAAACCATAGAAACCAAAAGCAGAGATCACTGTTCATTCTGTAAAGCAAATCTGTATGTTACATAGCTCTATCACAGAAACTTAGTAAATTAGGCAGTAACAGCTTTAGTTCTCCTTCTATGGACATGAAAGACACCAACCGGTGCAGCGTAAAAGCCAGTAATGGATAAAGCAAGAGAGGGTCTGCAGCAGCTTCTCTGCTGGTTGGCAGCACAAACAACTAACATGACTTGTGTTTTCATCAACTCCAGAAAGCAAGCCATGGAAACCAAAAGCAGAAACCACTGTTCACTCGGAAAAGCAAAGCTTTATGTTACAGTGCTCTTTCATGGAAACTTAGCAAATTAAGCAGTAACAGCTTTGGTCTTGCTCTATAGACATGAGAAACATCAACCGGTGGAGTGTCAAAGGAAAGGTTTCTGTTACATGGCTCTTTCATGGAAATCAAGCAAATTAGGAAGTACCCACCTTTATTCGTGGTCTGGTGACAAGCAAAACACATACATGTGCAAAGTGTAAACCGGTACTGCAAAAGGCAGGAAAGCGCCTTCAGCAGCTTCTCTATTTCTTGAGAACACAAACAACAGACAAGACTTGTGTTTTGATCAACTCCAGAAAGCAAACCATAGAAACCAAAAGCAGAGATCACTGTTCACTCTGTAAAGCAAATCTTTATGTTACATAGCTCTATCACAGAAACTTAGTAAATTAGGCAGTAACAGCTTTAGTTCTCCTTCTATGGACATGAAAGACACCAACCGGTGCAGCGTAAAAGCCAGTAATGGATAAGGCAAGAGAGGGTCTGCAGCAGCTTCTCTGCTGGTTGGCAGCACAAACAACTAACATGACTTGTGTTTTCATCAACTCCAGAAAGCAAGCGATGGAAACCAAAAGCAGAGATCACAGTTCATTCTGTAAAGCAAATCTTTATGTTACATAGCTCTTACATGGAACTCTATCAAATTAGGCAATACCAGCTTTGGTCTTGCTCTATAGACATGGGAAACACTAACTGGTACAGAGTGTAAGCAAAGAAAGCATAAGGCATGAAAGTGTCTGCAGCAGCTTCTCTGCTGGTTGGCAGCACAAGCAACTAACATGACTTGTGTTTTCATCAACTCCAGAAAGCAAGCCATGGAAACCAAAAGCAGAGATCACTGTTCACTCTGAAAAGCAAATCTTTATGTTACATAGCTCTTACATGGAACTCTACCAAATTAGGCAATACCAGCTTTGGTCTTGCTCTATAGACATGGGAAACACTAACTGGTACAGAGTGTAAGCAAGTAAAGGATAAGGCATGAAAGTGTCTGCAGCAGCTTCTCTGCTGGTTGGCAACACAAGCAACTAACAAGACTTGTGTTTTGATCAACTCCAGAAAGCAAGCCCTGGAAACCAAAAGCAGAGATCACAGTTCACTCTGTAAAGCAAATCTTTATGTTACATTGCTCTTACATGGAACTCTACCAAATTAGGCAATACCAGCTTTGCTCTTGCTCTATAGACATGGGAAACACTAACTGGTACAGAGTGTAAGCAAAGAAAGCATAAGGCATGAAAGTGTCTGCAGCAGCTTCTCTGGTGGTTGGCAACACAAGCAACTAACAAGACTTGTGTTTTGATCAACTTCAGAAAGCAAACTATAGAAACCAAAAGCAGAGATCACAGTTCACTCTGTAAAGCTAATCTGTATGTTACATAGCTCTATCACAGAAACTTAGTAAATTAGGCAGTAACAGCTTTAGTTCTCCTTCTATGGACATGAAAGACACCAACCGGTGCAGCGTAAAAGCCAGTAATGGATAAAGCAAGAGAGTGTCTGCAGCAGCTTCTCTGCTGGTTGGCAGCACAAACAACTAACATGACTTGTGTTTTCATCAACTCCAGAAAGCAAGCCATGGAAACCAAAAGCAGAAACCACTGTTCACTCGGAAAAGCAAAGCTTTATGTTACAGTGCTCTTTCATGGAAACTTTGCAAATTAGGCAGTAACAGCTTTGGTCTTGCTCTATAGACATGAGAAACATCAACCGGTGGAGTGTCAAAGGAAAGGTTTCTGTTACATGGCTCTTTCATGGAAATCAAGCAAATTAGGAAGTACCCACCTTTATTCGTGGTCTGGTGACAAGCAAAACACATACATGTGCAAAGTGTAAACCGGTACTGCAAAAGGCAGGAAAGCGCCTTCAGCAGCTTCTCTATTTCTTGGGAACACAAACAACAGCCAAGACTTGTGTTTTGATCAACTCCAGAAAGCAAACCATAGAAACCAAAAGCAGAGATCACTGTTCACTCTGTAAAGCAAATCTTTATGTTACATAGCTCTTACATGGAACTCTACCAAATTAGGCAATACCAGCTTTGGTCTTGCTCTATAGACATGGGAAACACTAACTGGTACAGAGTGTAAGCAAAGAAAGCATAAGGCATGAAAGTGTCTGCAGCAGCTTCTCTGGTGGTTGGCAACACAAGCAACTAACAAGACTTGTGTTTTGATCAACTCCAGAAAGCAAACTATAGAAACCAAAAGCAGAGATCACTGTTCACTCTGTAAAGCAAATCTTTATGTTACATAGCTCTTACATGGAACTCTACCAAATTAGGCAATACCAGCTTTGGTCTTGCTCTATAGACATGGGAAACACTAACTGGTACAGAGTGTAAGCAAGTAAAGCATAAGGCATGAAAGTGTCTGCAGCAGCTTCTCTGCTGGTTGGCAACACAAGCAACTAACAAGACTTGTGTTTTGATCAACTCCAGAAAGCAAACCATAGAAACCAAAAGCAGAGATCACTGTTCACTCTGTAAAGCAAATCTTTATGTTACATAGCTCTATCACAGAAACTTAGTAAATTAGGCAGTAACAGCTTTAGTTCTCCTCCTATGGACATGAAAGACACCAACCGGTGCAGCGTAAAAGCCAGTAATGGATAAGGCAAGAGAGGGTCTGCAGCAGCTTCTCTGCTGGTTGGCAGCACAAACAACTAACATGACTTGTGTTTTCATCAACTCCAGAAAGCAAGCCATGGAAACCAAAAGCAGAGATCACAGTTCATTCTGTAAAGCAAATCTTTATGTTACATAGCTCTTACATGGAACTCTATCAAATTAGGCAATACCAGCTTTGGTCTTGCTCTATAGACATGGGAAACACTAACTGGTACAGAGTGTAAGCAAAGAAAGCATAAGGCATGAAAGTGTCTGCAGCAGCTTCTCTGCTGGTTGGCAACACAAGCAACTAACAAGACTTGTGTTTTGATCAACTCCAGAAAGCAAACCATAGAAACCAAAAGCAGAGATCACAGTTCACTCTGTAAAGCAAATCTTTATGTTACATAGCTCTATCACAGAAACTTAGTAAATTAGGCAGTAACAGCTTTAGTTCTCCTCCTATGGACATGAAAGACACCAACCGGTGCAGCGTAAAAGCCAGTAATGGATAAGGCAAGAGAGGGTCTGCAGCAGCTTCTCTGCTGGTTGGCAGCACAAACAACTAACATGACTTGTGTTTTCATCAACTCCAGAAAGCAAGCGATGGAAACCAAAAGCAGAGATCACTGTTCACTCTGAAAAGCAAATCTTTATGTTACATAGCTCTTACATGGAACTCTACCAAATTAGGCAATACCAGCTTTGGTCTTGCTCTATAGACATGGGAAACACTAACTGGTACAGAGTGTAAGCAAGTAAAGGATAAGGCATGAAAGTGTCTGCAGCAGCTTCTCTGCTGGTTGGCAACACAAGCAACTAACAAGACTTGTGTTTTGATCAACTCCAGAAAGCAAGCCCTGGAAACCAAAAGCAGAGATCACAGTTCACTCTGTAAAGCAAATCTTTATGTTACATTGCTCTTACATGGAACTCTACCAAATTAGGCAATACCAGCTTTGCTCTTGCTCTATAGACATGGGAAACACTAACTGGTACAGAGTGTAAGCAAAGAAAGCATAAGGCATGAAAGTGTCTGCAGCAGCTTCTCTGGTGGTTGGCAACACAAGCAACTAACAAGACTTGTGTTTTGATCAACTTCAGAAAGCAAACTATAGAAACCAAAAGCAGAGATCACAGTTCACTCTGTAAAGCTAATCTGTATGTTACATAGCTCTATCACAGAAACTTAGTAAATTAGGCAGTAACAGCTTTAGTTCTCCTTCTATGGACATGAAAGACACCAACCGGTGCAGCGTAAAAGCCAGTAATGGATAAAGCAAGAGAGTGTCTGCAGCAGCTTCTCTGCTGGTTGGCAGCACAAACAACTAACATGACTTGTGTTTTCATCAACTCCAGAAAGCAAGCCATGGAAACCAAAAGCAGAAACCACTGTTCACTCGGAAAAGCAAAGCTTTATGTTACAGTGCTCTTTCATGGAAACTTTGCAAATTAGGCAGTAACAGCTTTGGTCTTGCTCTATAGACATGAGAAACATCAACCGGTGGAGTGTCAAAGGAAAGGTTTCTGTTACATGGCTCTTTCATGGAAATCAAGCAAATTAGGAAGTACCCACCTTTATTCGTGGTCTGGTGACAAGCAAAACACATACATGTGCAAAGTGTAAACCGGTACTGCAAAAGGCAGGAAAGCGCCTTCAGCAGCTTCTCTATTTCTTGGGAACACAAACAACAGCCAAGACTTGTGTTTTGATCAACTCCAGAAAGCAAACCATAGAAACCAAAAGCAGAGATCACTGTTCACTCTGTAAAGCAAATCTTTATGTTACATAGCTCTATCACAGAAACTTAGTAAATTAGGCAGTAACAGCTTTAGTTCTCCTTCTATGGACATGAAAGACACCAAAGGTGCAGCGTAAAAGCCAGTAATGGATAAGGCAAGAGAGGGTCTGCAGCAGCTTCTCTGCTGGTTGGCAGCACAAACAACTAACATGACTTGTGTTTTCATCAACTCCAGAAAGCAAGCCATGGAAACCAAAAGCAGAGATCACTGTTCACTCTGTAAAGCAAATCTTTATGTTACATAGCTCTTACATGGAACTCTATCAAATTAGGCAATACCAGCTTTGGTCTTGCTCTATAGACATGGGAAACACTAACTGGTACAGAGTGTAAGCAAAGAAAGCATAAGGCATGAAAGTGTCTGCAGCAGCTTCTCTGGTGGTTGGCAACACAAGCAACTAACAAGACTTGTGTTTTGATCAACTCCAGAAAGCAAACTATAGAAACCAAAAGCAGAGATCACTGTTCACTTTGTAAAGCAAATCTTTATGTTACATAGCTCTTACATGGAACTCTACCAAATGAGGCAATACCAGCTTTTGTCTTGCTCTATAGACATGGGAAACACTAACTGGTACAGAGTGTAAGCAAAGAAAGCATAAGGCATGAAAGTGTCTGCAGCAGCTTCTCTGGTGGTTGGCAACACAAGCAACTAACAAGACTTGTGTTTTGATCAACTCCAGAAAGCAAACCATAGAAACCAAAAGCAGAGATCACTGTTCACTCTGTAAAACAAATCTTTATGTTACATAGCTCTATCACAGAAACTTAGTAAATTAGGCAGTAACAGCTTTAGTTCTCCTCCTATGGACATGAAAGACACCAACCGGTGCAGCGTAAAAGCCAGTAATGGATAAGGCAAGAGAGGGTCTGCAGCAGCTTCTCTGCTGGTTGGCAGCACAAACAACTAACATGACTTGTGTTTTCATCAACTCCAGAAAGCAAGCCATGGAAACCAAAAGCAGAAACCACTGTTCACTCGGAAAAGCAAAGCTTTATGTTACAGTGCTCTTTCATGGAAACTTTGCAAATTAAGCAGTAACAGCTTTGGTCTTGCTCTATAGACATGAGAAACATCAACCGGTGGAGTGTCAAAGGAAAGGTTTCTGTTACATGGCTCTTTCATGGAAATCAAGCAAATTAGGAAGTACCCACCTTTATTTGTGGTCTGGTGACAAGCAAAACACATACATGTGCAAAGTGTAAACCGGTACTGCAAAAGGCAGGAAAGCGCCTTCAGCAGCTTCTCTATTTCTTGGGAACACAAACAACAGCCAAGACTTGTGTTTTGATCAACTCCAGAAAGCAAACCATAGAAACCAAAAGCAGAGATCACTGTTCACTCTGTAAAGCAAATCTTTATGTTACATAGCTCTTACATGGAACTCTACCAAATTAGGCAATACCAGCTTTGGTCTTGCTCTATAGACATGGGAAACACTAACTGGTACAGAGTGTAAGCAAAGAAAGCATAAGGCATGAAAGTGTCTGCAGCAGCTTCTCTGGTGGTTGGCAACACAAGCAACTAACAAGACTTGTGTTTTGATCAACTCCAGAAAGCAAACTATAGAAACCAAAAGCAGAGATCACTGTTCACTCTGTAAAGCAAATCTTTATGTTACATAGCTCTTACATGGAACTCTACCAAATTAGGCAATACCAGCTTTGGTCTTGCTCTATAGACATGGGAAACACTAACTGGTACAGAGTGTAAGCAAGTAAAGCATAAGGCATGAAAGTGTCTGCAGCAGCTTCTCTGCTGGTTGGCAACACAAGCAACTAACAAGACTTGTGTTTTGATCAACTCCAGAAAGCAAACCATAGAAACCAAAAGCAGAGATCACTGTTCACTCTGTAAAGCAAATCTTTATGTTACATAGCTCTATCACAGAAACTTAGTAAATTAGGCAGTAACAGCTTTAGTTCTCCTCCTATGGACATGAAAGACACCAACCGGTGCAGCGTAAAAGCCAGTAATGGATAAGGCAAGAGAGGGTCTGCAGCAGCTTCTCTGCTGGTTGGCAGCACAAACAACTAACATGACTTGTGTTTTCATCAACTCCAGAAAGCAAGCCATGGAAACCAAAAGCAGAGATCACAGTTCATTCTGTAAAGCAAATCTTTATGTTACATAGCTCTTACATGGAACTCTATCAAATTAGGCAATACCAGCTTTGGTCTTGCTCTATAGACATGGGAAACACTAACTGGTACAGAGTGTAAGCAAAGAAAGCATAAGGCATGAAAGTGTCTGCAGCAGCTTCTCTGCTGGTTGGCAACACAAGCAACTAACAAGACTTGTGTTTTGATCAACTCCAGAAAGCAAACCATAGAAACCAAAAGCAGAGATCACAGTTCACTCTGTAAAGCAAATCTTTATGTTACATAGCTCTATCACAGAAACTTAGTAAATTAGGCAGTAACAGCTTTAGTTCTCCTCCTATGGACATGAAAGACACCAACCGGTGCAGCGTAAAAGCCAGTAATGGATAAGGCAAGAGAGGGTCTGCAGCAGCTTCTCTGCTGGTTGGCAGCACAAACAACTAACATGACTTGTGTTTTCATCAACTCCAGAAAGCAAGCGATGGAAACCAAAAGCAGAGATCACTGTTCACTCTGAAAAGCAAATCTTTATGTTACATAGCTCTTACATGGAACTCTACCAAATTAGGCAATACCAGCTTTGGTCTTGCTCTATAGACATGGGAAACACTAACTGGTACAGAGTGTAAGCAAGTAAAGGATAAGGCATGAAAGTGTCTGCAGCAGCTTCTCTGCTGGTTGGCAACACAAGCAACTAACAAGACTTGTGTTTTGATCAACTCCAGAAAGCAAGCCCTGGAAACCAAAAGCAGAGATCACAGTTCACTCTGTAAAGCAAATCTTTATGTTACATTGCTCTTACATGGAACTCTACCAAATTAGGCAATACCAGCTTTGCTCTTGCTCTATAGACATGGGAAACACTAACTGGTACAGAGTGTAAGCAAAGAAAGCATAAGGCATGAAAGTGTCTGCAGCAGCTTCTCTGGTGGTTGGCAACACAAGCAACTAACAAGACTTGTGTTTTGATCAACTTCAGAAAGCAAACTATAGAAACCAAAAGCAGAGATCACAGTTCACTCTGTAAAGCTAATCTGTATGTTACATAGCTCTATCACAGAAACTTAGTAAATTAGGCAGTAACAGCTTTAGTTCTCCTTCTATGGACATGAAAGACACCAACCGGTGCAGCGTAAAAGCCAGTAATGGATAAAGCAAGAGAGTGTCTGCAGCAGCTTCTCTGCTGGTTGGCAGCACAAACAACTAACATGACTTGTGTTTTCATCAACTCCAGAAAGCAAGCCATGGAAACCAAAAGCAGAAACCACTGTTCACTCGGAAAAGCAAAGCTTTATGTTACAGTGCTCTTTCATGGAAACTTTGCAAATTAGGCAGTAACAGCTTTGGTCTTGCTCTATAGACATGAGAAACATCAACCGGTGGAGTGTCAAAGGAAAGGTTTCTGTTACATGGCTCTTTCATGGAAATCAAGCAAATTAGGAAGTACCCACCTTTATTCGTGGTCTGGTGACAAGCAAAACACATACATGTGCAAAGTGTAAACCGGTACTGCAAAAGGCAGGAAAGCGCCTTCAGCAGCTTCTCTATTTCTTGGGAACACAAACAACAGCCAAGACTTGTGTTTTGATCAACTCCAGAAAGCAAACCATAGAAACCAAAAGCAGAGATCACTGTTCACTCTGTAAAGCAAATCTTTATGTTACATAGCTCTATCACAGAAACTTAGTAAATTAGGCAGTAACAGCTTTAGTTCTCCTTCTATGGACATGAAAGACACCAAAGGTGCAGCGTAAAAGCCAGTAATGGATAAGGCAAGAGAGGGTCTGCAGCAGCTTCTCTGCTGGTTGGCAGCACAAACAACTAACATGACTTGTGTTTTCATCAACTCCAGAAAGCAAGCCATGGAAACCAAAAGCAGAGATCACTGTTCACTCTGTAAAGCAAATCTTTATGTTACATAGCACTTACATGGAACTCTATCAAATTAGGCAATACCAGCTTTGGTCTTGCTCTATAGACATGGGAAACACTAACTGGTACAGAGTGTAAGCAAAGAAAGCATAAGGCATGAAAGTGTCTGCAGCAGCTTCTCTGGTGGTTGGCAACACAAGCAACTAACAAGACTTGTGTTTTGATCAACTCCAGAAAGCAAACTATAGAAACCAAAAGCAGAGATCACTGTTCACTTTGTAAAGCAAATCTTTATGTTACATAGCTCTTACATGGAACTCTACCAAATGAGGCAATACCAGCTTTTGTCTTGCTCTATAGACATGGGAAACACTAACTGGTACAGAGTGTAAGCAAAGAAAGCATAAGGCATGAAAGTGTCTGCAGCAGCTTCTCTGCTGGTTGGCAACACAAGCAACTAACAAGACTTGTGTTTTGATCAACTCCAGAAAGCAAACCATAGAAACCAAAAGCAGAGATCACTGTTCACTCTGTAAAACAAATCTTTATGTTACATAGCTCTATCACAGAAACTTAGTAAATTAGGCAGTAACAGCTTTAGTTCTCCTCCTATGGACATGAAAGACACCAACCGGTGCAGCGTAAAAGCCAGTAATGGATAAGGCAAGAGAGGGTCTGCAGCAGCTTCTCTGCTGGTTGGCAGCACAAACAACTAACATGACTTGTGTTTTCATCAACTCCAGAAAGCAAGCCATGGAAACCAAAAGCAGAAACCACTGTTCACTCGGAAAAGCAAAGCTTTATGTTACAGTGCTCTTTCATGGAAACTTTGCAAATTAAGCAGTAACAGCTTTGGTCTTGCTCTATAGACATGAGAAACATCAACCGGTGGAGTGTCAAAGGAAAGGTTTCTGTTACATGGCTCTTTCATGGAAATCAAGCAAATTAGGAAGTACCCACCTTTATTCGTGGTCTGGTGACAAGCAAAACACATACATGTGCAAAGTGTAAACCGGTACTGAAAAAGGCAGGAAAGCGCCTTCAGCAGCTTCTCTATTTCTTGGGAACACAAACAACAGCCAAGACTTGTGTTTTGATCAACTCCAGAAAGCAAACCATAGAAACCAAAAGCAGAGATCACTGTTCACTCTGTAAAGCAAATCTTTATGTTACATAGCTCTATCACAGAAACTTAGTAAATTAGGCAGTAACAGCTTTAGTTCTCCTCCTATGGACATGAAAGACACCAACCGGTGCAGCGTAAAAGCCAGTAATGGATAAGGCAAGAGAGGGTCTGCAGCAGCTTCTCTGCTGGTTGGCAGCACAAACAACTAACATGACTTGTGTTTTCATCAACTCCAGAAAGCAAGCGATGGAAACCAAAAGCAGAGATCACTGTTCACTCTGAAAAGCAAATCTTTATGTTACATAGCTCTTACATGGAACTCTACCAAATTAGGCAATACCAGCTTTGGTCTTGCTCTATAGACATGGGAAACACTAACTGGTACAGAGTGTAAGCAAGTAAAGCATAAGGCATGAAAGTGTCTGCAGCAGCTTCTCTGCTGGTTGGCAACACAAGCAACTAACAAGACTTGTGTTTTGATCAACTCCAGAAAGCAAGCCCTGGAAACCAAAAGCAGAGATCAAAGTTCACTCTGTAAAGCAAATCTTTATGTTACATTGCTCTTACATGGAACTCTACCAAATTAGGCAATACCAGCTTTGGTCTTGCTCTATAGACATGGGAAACACTAACTGGTACAGAGTGTAAGCAAGTAAAGCATAAGGCATGAAAGTGTCTGCAGCAGCTTCTCTGGTGGTTGGCAACACAAGCAACTAACAAGACTTGTGTTTTGATCAACTCCAGAAAGCAAACTATAGAAACCAAAAGCAGAGATCACTGTTCACTCTGTAAAGCAAATCTGTATGTTACATAGCTCTATCACAGAAACTTAGTAAATTAGGCAGTAACAGCTTTAGTTCTCCTTCTATGGACATGAAAGACACCAACCGGTGCAGCGTAAAAGCCAGTAATGGATAAAGCAAGAGAGGGTCTGCAGCAGCTTCTCTGCTGGTTGGCAGCACAAACAACTAACATGACTTGTGTTTTCATCAACTCCAGAAAGCAAGCCATGGAAACCAAAAGCAGAAACCACTGTTCACTCGGAAAAGCAAAGCTTTATGTTACAGTGCTCTTTCATGGAAACTTAGCAAATTAAGCAGTAACAGCTTTGGTCTTGCTCTATAGACATGAGAAACATCAACCGGTGGAGTGTCAAAGGAAAGGTTTCTGTTACATGGCTCTTTCATGGAAATCAAGCAAATTAGGAAGTACCCACCTTTATTTGTGGTCTGGTGACAAGCAAAACACATACATGTGCAAAGTGTAAACCGGTACTGCAAAAGGCAGGAAAGCGCCTTCAGCAGCTTCTCTATTTCTTGGGAACACAAACAACAGCCAAGACTTGTGTTTTGATCAACTCCAGAAAGCAAACCATAGAAACCAAAAGCAGAGATCACTGTTCACTCTGTAAAGCAAATCTTTATGTTACATAGCTCTTACATGGAACTCTACCAAATTAGGCAATACCAGCTTTGGTCTTGCTCTATAGACATGGGAAACACTAACTGGTACAGAGTGTAAGCAAAGAAAGCATAAGGCATGAAAGTGTCTGCAGCAGCTTCTCTGGTGGTTGGCAACACAAGCAACTAACAAGACTTGTGTTTTGATCAACTCCAGAAAGCAAACTATAGAAACCAAAAGCAGAGATCACTGTTCACTCTGTAAAGCAAATCTTTATGTTACATAGCTCTTACATGGAACTCTACCAAATTAGGCAATACCAGCTTTGGTCTTGCTCTATAGACATGGGAAACACTAACTGGTACAGAGTGTAAGCAAGTAAAGCATAAGGCATGAAAGTGTCTGCAGCAGCTTCTCTGCTGGTTGGCAACACAAGCAACTAACAAGACTTGTGTTTTGATCAACTCCAGAAAGCAAACCATAGAAACCAAAAGCAGAGATCACTGTTCACTCTGTAAAGCAAATCTTTATGTTACATAGCTCTATCACAGAAACTTAGTAAATTAGGCAGTAACAGCTTTAGTTCTCCTTCTATGGACATGAAAGACACCAACCGGTGCAGCGTAAAAGCCAGTAATGGATAAGGCAAGAGAGGGTCTGCAGCAGCTTCTCTGCTGGTTGGCAGCACAAACAACTAACATGACTTGTGTTTTCATCAACTCCAGAAAGCAAGCCATGGAAACCAAAAGCAGAGATCACAGTTCATTCTGTAAAGCAAATCTTTATGTTACATAGCTCTTACATGGAACTCTATCAAATTAGGCAATACCAGCTTTGGTCTTGCTCTATAGACATGGGAAACACTAACTGGTACAGAGTGTAAGCAAAGAAAGCATAAGGCATGAAAGTGTCTGCAGCAGCTTCTCTGGTGGTTGGCAACACAAGCAACTAACAAGACTTGTGTTTTGATCAACTCCAGAAAGCAAACCATAGAAACCAAAAGCAGAGATCACAGTTCACTCTGTAAAGCAAATCTTTATGTTACATAGCTCTATCACAGAAACTTAGTAAATTAGGCAGTAACAGCTTTAGTTCTCCTCCTATGGACATGAAAGACACCAACCGGTGCAGCGTAAAAGCCAGTAATGGATAAGGCAAGAGAGGGTCTGCAGCAGCTTCTCTGCTGGTTGGCAGCACAAACAACTAACATGACTTGTGTTTTCATCAACTCCAGAAAGCAAGCGATGGAAACCAAAAGCAGAGATCACTGTTCACTCTGAAAAGCAAATCTTTATGTTACATAGCTCTTACATGGAACTCTACCAAATTAGGCAATACCAGCTTTGGTCTTGCTCTATAGACATGGGAAACACTAACTGGTACAGAGTGTAAGCAAGTAAAGGATAAGGCATGAAAGTGTCTGCAGCAGCTTCTCTGCTGGTTGGCAACACAAGCAACTAACAAGACTTGTGTTTTGATCAACTCCAGAAAGCAAGCCCTGGAAACCAAAAGCAGAGATCACAGTTCACTCTGTAAAGCAAATCTTTATGTTACATTGCTCTTACATGGAACTCTACCAAATTAGGCAATACCAGCTTTGCTCTTGCTCTATAGACATGGGAAACACTAACTGGTACAGAGTGTAAGCAAAGAAAGCATAAGGCATGAAAGTGTCTGCAGCAGCTTCTCTGGTGGTTGGCAACACAAGCAACTAACAAGACTTGTGTTTTGATCAACTTCAGAAAGCAAACTATAGAAACCAAAAGCAGAGATCACAGTTCACTCTGTAAAGCTAATCTGTATGTTACATAGCTCTATCACAGAAACTTAGTAAATTAGGCAGTAACAGCTTTAGTTCTCCTTCTATGGACATGAAAGACACCAACCGGTGCAGCGTAAAAGCCAGTAATGGATAAAGCAAGAGAGTGTCTGCAGCAGCTTCTCTGCTGGTTGGCAGCACAAACAACTAACATGACTTGTGTTTTCATCAACTCCAGAAAGCAAGCCATGGAAACCAAAAGCAGAAACCACTGTTCACTCGGAAAAGCAAAGCTTTATGTTACAGTGCTCTTTCATGGAAACTTAGCAAATTAGGCAGTAACAGCTTTGGTCTTGCTCTATAGACATGAGAAACATCAACCGGTGGAGTGTCAAAGGAAAGGTTTCTGTTACATGGCTCTTTCATGGAAATCAAGCAAATTAGGAAGTACCCACCTTTATTCGTGGTCTGGTGACAAGCAAAACACATACATGTGCAAAGTGTAAACCGGTACTGCAAAAGGCAGGAAAGCGCCTTCAGCAGCTTCTCTATTTCTTGGGAACACAAACAACAGCCAAGACTTGTGTTTTGATCAACTCCAGAAAGCAAACCATAGAAACCAAAAGCAGAGATCACTGTTCACTCTGTAAAGCAAATCTTTATGTTACATAGCTCTATCACAGAAACTTAGTAAATTAGGCAGTAACAGCTTTAGTTCTCCTTCTATGGACATGAAAGACACCAAAGGTGCAGCGTAAAAGCCAGTAATGGATAAGGCAAGAGAGGGTCTGCAGCAGCTTCTCTGCTGGTTGGCAGCACAAACAACTAACATGACTTGTGTTTTCATCAACTCCAGAAAGCAAGCCATGGAAACCAAAAGCAGAGATCACTGTTCACTCTGAAAAGCAAATCTTTATGTTACATAGCTCTTACATGGAACTCTATCAAATTAGGCAATACCAGCTTTGGTCTTGCTCTATAGACATGGGAAACACTAACTGGTACAGAGTGTAAGCAAAGAAAGCATAAGGCATGAAAGTGTCTGCAGCAGCTTCTCTGCTGGTTGGCAACACAAGCAACTAACAAGACTTGTGTTTTGATCAACTCCAGAAAGCAAACCATAGAAACCAAAAGCAGAGATCACTGTTCATTCTGTAAAGCAAATCTGTATGTTACATAGCTCTATCACAGAAACTTAGTAAATTAGGCAGTAACAGCTTTAGTTCTCCTTCTATGGACATGAAAGACACCAACCGGTGCAGCGTAAAAGCCAGTAATGGATAAAGCAAGAGAGGGTCTGCAGCAGCTTCTCTGCTGGTTGGCAGCACAAACAACTAACATGACTTGTGTTTTCATCAACTCCAGAAAGCAAGCCATGGAAACCAAAAGCAGAAACCACTGTTCACTCGGAAAAGCAAAGCTTTATGTTACAGTGCTCTTTCATGGAAACTTAGCAAATTAAGCAGTAACAGCTTTGGTCTTGCTCTATAGACATGAGAAACATCAACCGGTGGAGTGTCAAAGGAAAGGTTTCTGTTACATGGCTCTTTCATGGAAATCAAGCAAATTAGGAAGTACCCACCTTTATTCGTGGTCTGGTGACAAGCAAAACACATACATGTGCAAAGTGTAAACCGGTACTGCAAAAGGCAGGAAAGCGCCTTCAGCAGCTTCTCTATTTCTTGAGAACACAAACAACAGACAAGACTTGTGTTTTGATCAACTCCAGAAAGCAAACCATAGAAACCAAAAGCAGAGATCACTGTTCACTCTGTAAAGCAAATCTTTATGTTACATAGCTCTATCACAGAAACTTAGTAAATTAGGCAGTAACAGCTTTAGTTCTCCTTCTATGGACATGAAAGACACCAACCGGTGCAGCGTAAAAGCCAGTAATGGATAAGGCAAGAGAGGGTCTGCAGCAGCTTCTCTGCTGGTTGGCAGCACAAACAACTAACATGACTTGTGTTTTCATCAACTCCAGAAAGCAAGCGATGGAAACCAAAAGCAGAGATCACAGTTCATTCTGTAAAGCAAATCTTTATGTTACATAGCTCTTACATGGAACTCTATCAAATTAGGCAATACCAGCTTTGGTCTTGCTCTATAGACATGGGAAACACTAACTGGTACAGAGTGTAAGCAAAGAAAGCATAAGGCATGAAAGTGTCTGCAGCAGCTTCTCTGCTGGTTGGCAGCACAAGCAACTAACATGACTTGTGTTTTCATCAACTCCAGAAAGCAAGCCATGGAAACCAAAAGCAGAGATCACTGTTCACTCTGAAAAGCAAATCTTTATGTTACATAGCTCTTACATGGAACTCTATCAAATTAGGCTATACCAGCTTTGGTCTTGCTCTATAGACATGGGAAACACTAACTGGTACAGAGTGTAAGCAAGTAAAGGATAAGGCATGAAAGTGTCTGCAGCAGCTTCTCTGCTGGTTGGCAACACAAGCAACTAACAAGACTTGTGTTTTGATCAACTCCAGAAAGCAAGCCCTGGAAACCAAAAGCAGAGATCACAGTTCACTCTGTAAAGCTAATCTGTATGTTACATAGCTCTATCACAGAAACTTAGTAAATTAGGCAGTAACAGCTTTAGTTCTCCTTCTATGGACATGAAAGACACCAACCGGTGCAGCGTAAAAGCCAGTAATGGATAAAGCAAGAGAGTGTCTGCAGCAGCTTCTCTGCTGGTTGGCAGCACAAACAACTAACATGACTTGTGTTTTCATCAACTCCAGAAAGCAAGCCATGGAAACCAAAAGCAGAAACCACTGTTCACTCGGAAATGCAAAGCTTTATGTTACAGTGCTCTTTCATGGAAACTTTGCAAATTAGGCAGTAACAGCTTTGGTCTTGCTCTATAGACATGAGAAACATCAACCGGTGGAGTGTCAAAGGAAAGGTTTCTGTTACATGGCTCTTTCATGGAAATCAAGCAAATTAGGAAGTACCCACCTTTATTCGTGGTCTGGTGACAAGCAAAACACATACATGTGCAAAGTGTAAACCGGTACTGCAAAAGGCAGGAAAGCGCCTTCAGCAGCTTCTCTATTTCTTGGGAACACAAACAACAGCCAAGACTTGTGTTTTGATCAACTCCAGAAAGCAAACCATAGAAACCAAAAGCAGAGATCACTGTTCACTCTGTAAAGCAAATCTTTATGTTACATAGCTCTATCACAGAAACTTAGTAAATTAGGCAGTAACAGCTTTAGTTCTCCTTCTATGGACATGAAAGACACCAAAGGTGCAGCGTAAAAGCCAGTAATGGATAAGGCAAGAGAGGGTCTGCAGCAGCTTCTCTGCTGGTTGGCAGCACAAACAACTAACATGACTTGTGTTTTCATCAACTCCAGAAAGCAAGCCATGGAAACCAAAAGCAGAGATCACTGTTCACTCTGAAAAGCAAATCTTTATGTTACATAGCTCTTACATGGAACTCTATCAAATTAGGCAATACCAGCTTTGGTCTTGCTCTATAGACATGGGAAACACTAACTGGTACAGAGTGTAAGCAAAGAAAGCATAAGGCATGAAAGTGTCTGCAGCAGCTTCTCTGGTGGTTGGCAACACAAGCAACTAACAAGACTTGTGTTTTGATCAACTCCAGAAAGCAAACCATAGAAACCAAAAGCAGAGATCACTGTTCATTCTGTAAAGCAAATCTGTATGTTACATAGCTCTATCACAGAAACTTAGTAAATTAGGCAGTAACAGCTTTAGTTCTCCTTCTATGGACATGAAAGACACCAACCGGTGCAGCGTAAAAGCCAGTAATGGATAAAGCAAGAGAGGGTCTGCAGCAGCTTCTCTGCTGGTTGGCAGCACAAACAACTAACATGACTTGTGTTTTCATCAACTCCAGAAAGCAAGCCATGGAAACCAAAAGCAGAAACCACTGTTCACTCGGAAAAGCAAAGCTTTATGTTACAGTGCTCTTTCATGGAAACTTAGCAAATTAAGCAGTAACAGCTTTGGTCTTGCTCTATAGACATGAGAAACATCAACCGGTGGAGTGTCAAAGGAAAGGTTTCTGTTACATGGCTCTTTCATGGAAATCAAGCAAATTAGGAAGTACCCACCTTTATTAGTGGTCTGGTGACAAGCAAAACACATACATGTGCAAAGTGTAAACCGGTACTGCAAAAGGCAGGAAAGCGCCTTCAGCAGCTTCTCTATTTCTTGAGAACACAAACAACAGACAAGACTTGTGTTTTGATCAACTCCAGAAAGCAAACCATAGAAACCAAGAGCAGAGATCACTGTTCACTCTGTAAAGCAAATCTTTATGTTACATAGCTCTATCACAGAAACTTAGTAAATTAGGCAGTAACAGCTTTAGTTCTCCTTCTATGGACATGAAAGACACCAACCGGTGCAGCGTAAAAGCCAGTAATGGATAAGGCAAGAGAGGGTCTGCAGCAGCTTCTCTGCTGGTTGGCAGCACAAACAACTAACATGACTTGTGTTTTCATCAACTCCAGAAAGCAAGCCATGGAAACCAAAAGCAGAGATCACTGTTCACTCTGAAAAGCAAATCTTTATGTTACATAGCTCTTACATGGAACTCTACCAAATTAGGCAATACCAGCTTTGGTCTTGCTCTATAGACATGGGAAACACTAACTGGCACAGAGTGTAAGCAAAGAAAGCATAAGGCATGAAAGTGTCTGCAGCAGCTTCTCTGCTGGTTGGCAACACAAGCAACTAACAAGACTTGTGTTTTGATCAACTCCAGAAAGCAAGCCCTGGAAACCAAAAGCAGAGATCACAGTTCACTCTGTAAAGCAAATCTTTATGTTACATTGCTCTTACATGGAACTCTACCAAATTAGGCAATACCAGCTTTGCTCTTGCTCTATAGACATGGGAAACACTAACTGGTACAGAGTGTAAGCAAAGAAAGCATAAGGCATGAAAGTGTCTGCAGCAGCTTCTCTGGTGGTTGGCAACACAAGCAACTAACAAGACTTGTGTTTTGATCAACTCCAGAAAGCAAACTATAGAAACCAAAAGCAGAGATCACAGTTCACTCTGTAAAGCTAATCTGTATGTTACATAGCTCTATCACAGAAACTTAGTAAATTAGGCAGTAACAGCTTTAGTTCTCCTTCTATGGACATGAAAGACACCAACCGGTGCAGCGTAAAAGCCAGTAATGGATAAAGCAAGAGAGTGTCTGCAGCAGCTTCTCTGCTGGTTGGCAGCACAAACAACTAACATGACTTGTGTTTTCATCAACTCCAGAAAGCAAGCCATGGAAACCAAAAGCAGAAACCACTGTTCACTCGGAAAAGCAAAGCTTTATGTTACAGTGCTCTTTCATGGAAACTTTGCAAATTAGGCAGTAACAGCTTTGGTCTTGCTCTATAGACATGAGAAACATCAACCGGTGGAGTGTCAAAGGAAAGGTTTCTGTTACATGGCTCTTTCATGGAAATCAAGCAAATTAGGAAGTACCCACCTTTATTCGTGGTCTGGTGACAAGCAAAACACATACATGTGCAAAGTGTAAACCGGTACTGCAAAAGGCAGGAAAGCGCCTTCAGCAGCTTCTCTATTTCTTGGGAACACAAACAACAGCCAAGACTTGTGTTTTGATCAACTCCAGAAAGCAAACCATAGAAACCAAAAGCAGAGATCACTGTTCACTCTGTAAAGCAAATCTTTATGTTACATAGCTCTATCACAGAAACTTAGTAAATTAGGCAGTAACAGCTTTAGTTCTCCTTCTATGGACATGAAAGACACCAACCGGTGCAGCGTAAAAGCCAGTAATGGATAAGGCAAGAGAGGGTCTGCAGCAGCTTCTCTGCTGGTTGGCAGCACAAACAACTAACATGACTTGTGTTTTCATCAACTCCAGAAAGCAAGCCATGGAAACCAAAAGCAGAGATCACTGTTCACTCTGAAAAGCAAATCTTTATGTTACATAGCTCTTACATGGAACTCTATCAAATTAGGCAATACCAGCTTTGGTCTTGCTCTATAGACATGGGAAACACTAACTGGTACAGAGTGTAAGCAAAGAAAGCATAAGGCATGAAAGTGTCTGCAGCAGCTTCTCTGCTGGTTGGCAACACAAGCAACTAACAAGACTTGTGTTTTGATCAACTCCAGAAAGCAAACCATAGAAACCAAAAGCAGAGATCACTGTTCATTCTGTAAAGCAAATCTGTATGTTACATAGCTCTATCACAGAAACTTAGTAAATTAGGCAGTAACAGCTTTAGTTCTCCTTCTATGGACATGAAAGACACCAACCGGTGCAGCGTAAAAGCCAGTAATGGATAAAGCAAGAGAGGGTCTGCAGCAGCTTCTCTGCTGGTTGGCAGCACAAACAACTAACATGACTTGTGTTTTCATCAACTCCAGAAAGCAAGCCATGGAAACCAAAAGCAGAAACCACTGTTCACTCGGAAAAGCAAAGCTTTATGTTACAGTGCTCTTTCATGGAAACTTAGCAAATTAAGCAGTAACAGCTTTGGTCTTGCTCTATAGACATGAGAAACATCAACCGGTGGAGTGTCAAAGGAAAGGTTTCTGTTACATGGCTCTTTCATGGAAATCAAGCAAATTAGGAAGTACCCACCTTTATTCGTGGTCTGGTGACAAGCAAAACACATACATGTGCAAAGTGTAAACCGGTACTGCAAAAGGCAGGAAAGCGCCTTCAGCAGCTTCTCTATTTCTTGAGAACACAAACAACAGACAAGACTTGTGTTTTGATCAACTCCAGAAAGCAAACCATAGAAACCAAAAGCAGAGATCACTGTTCACTCTGTAAAGCAAATCTTTATGTTACATAGCTCTATCACAGAAACTTAGTAAATTAGGCAGTAACAGCTTTAGTTCTCCTTCTATGGACATGAAAGACACCAACCGGTGCAGCGTAAAAGCCAGTAATGGATAAGGCAAGAGAGGGTCTGCAGCAGCTTCTCTGCTGGTTGGCAGCACAAACAACTAACATGACTTGTGTTTTCATCAACTCCAGAAAGCAAGCGATGGAAACCAAAAGCAGAGATCACAGTTCATTCTGTAAAGCAAATCTTTATGTTACATAGCTCTTACATGGAACTCTATCAAATTAGGCAATACCAGCTTTGGTCTTGCTCTATAGACATGGGAAACACTAACTGGTACAGAGTGTAAGCAAAGAAAGCATAAGGCATGAAAGTGTCTGCAGCAGCTTCTCTGCTGGTTGGCAGCACAAGCAACTAACATGACTTGTGTTTTCATCAACTCCAGAAAGCAAGCCATGGAAACCAAAAGCAGAGATCACTGTTCACTCTGAAAAGCAAATCTTTATGTTACATAGCTCTTACATGGAACTCTATCAAATTAGGCTATACCAGCTTTGGTCTTGCTCTATAGACATGGGAAACACTAACTGGTACAGAGTGTAAGCAAGTAAAGGATAAGGCATGAAAGTGTCTGCAGCAGCTTCTCTGCTGGTTGGCAACACAAGCAACTAACAAGACTTGTGTTTTGATCAACTCCAGAAAGCAAGCCCTGGAAACCAAAAGCAGAGATCACAGTTCACTCTGTAAAGCAAATCTTTATGTTACATTGCTCTTACATGGAACTCTACCAAATTAGGCAATACCAGCTTTGCTCTTGCTCTATAGACATGGGAAACACTAACTGGTACAGAGTGTAAGCAAAGAAAGCATAAGGCATGAAAGTGTCTGCAGCAGCTTCTCTGGTGGTTGGCAACACAAGCAACTAACAAGACTTGTGTTTTGATCAACTTCAGAAAGCAAACTATAGAAACCAAAAGCAGAGATCACAGTTCACTCTGTAAAGCTAATCTGTATGTTACATAGCTCTATCACAGAAACTTAGTAAATTAGGCAGTAACAGCTTTAGTTCTCCTTCTATGGACATGAAAGACACCAACCGGTGCAGCGTAAAAGCCAGTAATGGATAAAGCAAGAGAGTGTCTGCAGCAGCTTCTCTGCTGGTTGGCAGCACAAACAACTAACATGACTTGTGTTTTCATCAACTCCAGAAAGCAAGCCATGGAAACCAAAAGCAGAAACCACTGTTCACTCGGAAAAGCAAAGCTTTATGTTACAGTGCTCTTTCATGGAAACTTTGCAAATTAGGCAGTAACAGCTTTGGTCTTGCTCTATAGACATGAGAAACATCAACCGGTGGAGTGTCAAAGGAAAGGTTTCTGTTACATGGCTCTTTCATGGAAATCAAGCAAATTAGGAAGTACCCACCTTTATTCGTGGTCTGGTGACAAGCAAAACACATACATGTGCAAAGTGTAAACCGGTACTGCAAAAGGCAGGAAAGCGCCTTCAGCAGCTTCTCTATTTCTTGGGAACACAAACAACAGCCAAGACTTGTGTTTTGATCAACTCCAGAAAGCAAACCATAGAAACCAAAAGCAGAGATCACTGTTCACTCTGTAAAGCAAATCTTTATGTTACATAGCTCTATCACAGAAACTTAGTAAATTAGGCAGTAACAGCTTTAGTTCTCCTTCTATGGACATGAAAGACACCAACCGGTGCAGCGTAAAAGCCAGTAATGGATAAGGCAAGAGAGGGTCTGCAGCAGCTTCTCTGCTGGTTGGCAGCACAAACAACTAACATGACTTGTGTTTTCATCAACTCCAGAAAGCAAGCCATGGAAACCAAAAGCAGAGATCACAGTTCATTCTGAAAAGCAAATCTTTATGTTACATAGCTCTTACATGGAACTCTATCAAATTAGGCAATACCAGCTTTGGTCTTGCTCTATAGACATGGGAAACACTAACTGGTACAGAGTGTAAGCAAAGAAAGCATAAGGCATGAAAGTGTCTGCAGCAGCTTCTCTGGTGGTTGGCAACACAAGCAACTAACAAGACTTGTGTTTTGATCAACTCCAGAAAGCAAACTATAGAAACCAAAAGCAGAGATCACTGTTCACTCTGTAAAGCAAATCTTTATGTTACATAGCTCTTACATGGAACTCTACCAAATTAGGCAATACCAGCTTTGGTCTTGCTCTATAGACATGGGAAACACTAACTGGTACAGAGTGTAAGCAAAGAAAGCATAAGGCATGAAAGTGTCTGCAGCAGCTTCTCTGCTGCTTGGCAACACAAGCAACTAACAAGACTTGTGTTTTGATCAACTCCAGAAAGCAAACCATAGAAACCAAAAGCAGAGATCACTGTTCACTCTGTAAAGCAAATCTTTATGTTACATAGCTCTATCACAGAAACTTAGTAAATTAGGCAGTAACAGCTTTAGTTCTCCTCCTATGGACATGAAAGACACCAACCGGTGCAGCGTAAAAGCCAGTAATGGATAAGGCAAGAGAGGGTCTGCAGCAGCTTCTCTGCTGGTTGGCAGCACAAACAACTAACATGACTTGTGTTTTCATCAACTCCAGAAAGCAAGCCATGGAAACCAAAAGCAGAAACCACTGTTCACTCGGAAAAGCAAAGCTTTATGTTACAGTGCTCTTTCATGGAAACTTTGCAAATTAAGCAGTAACAGCTTTGGTCTTGCTCTATAGACATGAGAAACATCAACCGGTGGAGTGTCAAAGGAAAGGTTTCTGTTACATGGCTCTTTCATGGAAATCAAGCAAATTAGGAAGTACCCACCTTTATTCGTGGTCTGGTGACAAGCAAAACACATACATGTGCAAAGTGTAAACCGGTACTGAAAAAGGCAGGAAAGCGCCTTCAGCAGCTTCTCTATTTCTTGGGAACACAAACAACAGCCAAGACTTGTGTTTTGATCAACTCCAGAAAGCAAACCATAGAAACCAAAAGCAGAGATCACTGTTCACTCTGTAAAGCAAATCTTTATGTTACATAGCTCTATCACAGAAACTTAGTAAATTAGGCAGTAACAGCTTTAGTTCTCCTTCTATGGACATGAAAGACACCAAAGGTGCAGCGTAAAAGCCAGAAATGGATAAGGCAAGAGAGGGTCTGCAGCAGCTTCTCTGCTGGTTGGCAGCACAAACAACTAACATGACTTGTGTTTTCATCAACTCCAGAAAGCAAGCCATGGAAACCAAAAGCAGAGATCACTGTTCACTCTGAAAAGCAAATCTTTATGTTACATAGCTCATACATGGAACTCTATCAAATTAGGCAATACCAGCTTTGCTCTTGCTCTATAGACATGGGAAACACTAACTGGTACAGAGTGTAAGCAAGTAAAGGATAAGGCATGAAAGTGTCTGCAGCAGCTTCTCTGCTGGTTGGCAACACAAGCAACTAACAAGACTTGTGTTTTGATCAACTCCAGAAAGCAAACTATAGAAACCAAAAGCAGAGATCACTGTTCACTCTGTAAAGCAAATCTGTATGTTACATAGCTCTATCACAGAAACTTAGTAAATTAGGCAGTAACAGCTTTAGTTCTCCTTCTATGGACATGAAAGACACCAACCGGTGCAGCGTAAAAGCCAGTAATGGATAAAGCAAGAGAGGGTCTGCAGCAGCTTCTCTGCTGGTTGGCAGCACAAACAACTAACATGACTTGTGTTTTCATCAACTCCAGAAAGCAAGCCATGGAAACCAAAAGCAGAAACCACTGTTCACTCGGAAAAGCAAAGCTTTATGTTACAGTGCTCTTTCATGGAAACTTTGCAAATTAAGCAGTAACAGCTTTGGTCTTGCTCTATAGACATGAGAAACATCAACCGGTGGAGTGTCAAAGGAAAGGTTTCTGTTACATGGCTCTTTCATGGAAATCAAGCAAATTAGGAAGTACCCACCTTTATTTGTGGTCTGGTGACAAGCAAAACACATACATGTGCAAAGTGTAAACCGGTACTGCAAAAGGCAGGAAAGCGCCTTCAGCAGCTTCTCTATTTCTTGGGAACACAAACAACAGCCAAGACTTGTGTTTTGATCAACTCCAGAAAGCAAACCATAGAAACCAAAAGCAGAGATCACTGTTCACTCTGTAAAGCAAATCTTTATGTTACATAGCTCTTACATGGAACTCTACCAAATTAGGCAATACCAGCTTTGGTCTTGCTCTATAGACATGGGAAACACTAACTGGTACAGAGTGTAAGCAAAGAAAGCATAAGGCATGAAAGTGTCTGCAGCAGCTTCTCTGGTGGTTGGCAACACAAGCAACTAACAAGACTTGTGTTTTGATCAACTCCAGAAAGCAAACTATAGAAACCAAAAGCAGAGATCACTGTTCACTCTGTAAAGCAAATCTTTATGTTACATAGCTCTTACATGGAACTCTATCAAATTAGGCAATACCAGCTTTGGTCTTGCTCTATAGACATGGGAAACACTAACTGGTACAGAGTGTAAGCAAGTAAAGCATAAGGCATGAAAGAGTCTGCAGCAGTTTCTCTGGTGGTTGGCAACACAAGCAACTAACAAGACTTGTGTTTTGATCAACTCCAGAAAGCAAACCATAGAAACCAAAAGCAGAGATCACAGTTCACTCTGTAAAGCAAATCTTTATGATACATAGCTCTATCACAGAAACTTAGTAAATTAGGCAGTAACAGCTTTAGTTCTCCTTCTATGGACATGAAAAACACCAACCGGTGCAGCGTAAAAGCCAGTAATGGATAAGGCAAGAGAGGGTCTGCAGCAGCTTCTCTGCTGGTTGGCAGAACAAAAAACTTAAATGACTTGTGTTTTCATCAACTCCAGAAAGCAAGCCATGGAAACCAAAAGCAGAGATCACTGTTCACTCTGTAAAGCAAATCTTTATGTTACATAGCTCTTACATGGAACTCTACCAAATTAGGCAATACCAGCTTTGGTCTTGCTCTATAGACATGGGAAACACTAACTGGTACAGAGTGTAAGCAAAGAAAGCATAAGGCATGAAAGTGTCTGCAGCAGCTTCTCTGGTGGTTGGCAACACAAGCAACTAACAAGACTTGTGTTTTGATCAACTCCAGAAAGCAAACCATGGAAACCAAAAGCAGAGATCACAGTTCACTCTGTAAAGCAAATCTTTATGTTACATAGCTCTATCACAGAAACAGTATATTAGGCAGTAACAGCTTTAGTTCTTATTCTATGGACATGAAAGACACCAACCGGTGCAGCGTAAAAGCCAGTAATGGATAAGGCAAGAGAGGGTCTGCAGCAGCTTCTCTGCTGGTTGGCAGCACAAACAACTAACATGACTTGTGTTTTCATCAACTCCAGAAAGCAAGCCATGGAAACCAAAAGCAGAGATCACTGTTCACTCTGAAAAGCAAATCTTTATGTTACATAGCTCTTACATGGAACTCTACCAAATTAGGCAATACCAGCTTTGGTCTTGCTCTATAGACATGGGAAACACTAACTGGCACAGAGTGTAAGCAAAGAAAGCATAAGGCATGAAAGTGTCTGCAGCAGCTTCTCTGCTGGTTGGCAACACAAGCAACTAACAAGACTTGTGTTTTGATCAACTCCAGAAAGCAAACTATAGAAACCAAAAGCAGAGATCACTGTTCATTCTGTAAAGCAAATCTGTATGTTACATAGCTCTATCACAGAAACTTAGTAAATTGGGCAGTAACAGCTTTAGTTCTCCTTCTATGGACATGAAAGACACCAACCGGTGCAGCGTAAAAGCCAGTAATGGATAAGGCAAGAGAGGGTCTGCAGCAGCTTCTCTGCTGGTTGGCAGCACAAACAACTAACATGACTTGTGTTTTCATCAACTCCAGAAAGCAAGCCATGGAAACCAAAAGCAGAAACCACTGTTCACTCGGAAAAGCAAAGCTTTATGTTACAGTGCTCTTTCATGGAAACTTAGCAAATTAAGCAGTAACAGCTTTGGTCTTGCTCTATAGACATGAGAAACATCAACCGGTGGAGTGTCAAAGGAAAGGTTTCTGTTACATGGCTCTTTCATGGAAATCAAGCAAATTAGGAAGTACCCACCTTTATTAGTGGTCTGGTGACAAGCAAAACACATACATGTGCAAAGTGTAAACCGGTACTGCAAAAGGCAGGAAAGCGCCTTCAGCAGCTTCTCTATTTCTTGAGAACACAAACAACAGACAAGACTTGTGTTTTGATCAACTCCAGAAAGCAAACCATAGAAACCAAAAGCAGAGATCACTGTTCACTCTGTAAAGCAAATCTTTATGTTACATAGCTCTATCACAGAAACTTAGTAAATTAGGCAGTAACAGCTTTAGTTCTCCTTCTATGGACATGAAAGACACCAACCGGTGCAGCGTAAAAGCCAGTAATGGATAAGGCAAGAGAGGGTCTGCAGCAGCTTCTCTGCTGGTTGGCAGCACAAACAACTAACATGACTTGTGTTTTCATCAACTCCAGAAAGCAAGCCATGGAAACCAAAAGCAGAGATCACAGTTCATTCTGTAAAGCAAATCTTTATGTTACATAGCTCTTACATGGAACTCTATCAAATTAGGCAATACCAGCTTTGGTCTTGCTCTATAGACATGGGAAACACTAACTGGTACAGAGTGTAAGCAAAGAAAGCATAAGGCATGAAAGTGTCTGCAGCAGCTTCTGCTGGTTGGCAACACAAGCAACTAACAAGACTTGTGTTTTGATCAACTCCAGAAAGCAAACCATAGAAACCAAAAGCAGAGATCACAGTTCACTCTGTAAAGCAAATCTTTATGTTACATAGCTCTATCACAGAAACTTAGTAAATTAGGCAGTAACAGCTTTAGTTCTCCTCCTATGGACATGAAAGACACCAACCGGTGCAGCGTAAAAGCCAGTAATGGATAAGGCAAGAGAGGGTCTGCAGCAGCTTCTCTGCTGGTTGGCAGCACAAACAACTAACATGACTTGTGTTTTCATCAACTCCAGAAAGCAAGCGATGGAAACCAAAAGCAGAGATCACTGTTCACTCTGAAAAGCAAATCTTTATGTTACATAGCTCTTACATGGAACTCTACCAAATTAGGCAATACCAGCTTTGGTCTTGCTCTATAGACATGGGAAACACTAACTGGTACAGAGTGTAAGCAAGTAAAGCATAAGGCATGAAAGTGTCTGCAGCAGCTTCTCTGCTGGTTGGCAACACAAGCAACTAACAAGACTTGTGTTTTGATCAACTCCAGAAAGCAAGCCCTGGAAACCAAAAGCAGAGCTCACAGTTCACTCTGTAAAGCAAATCTTTATGTTACATTGCTCTTACATGGAACTCTACCAAATTAGGCAATACCAGCTTTGGTCTTGCTCTATAGACATGGGAAACACTAACTGGTACAGAGTGTAAGCAAGTAAAGCATAAGGCATGAAAGTGTCTGCAGCAGCTTCTCTGGTGGTTGGCAACACAAGCAACTAACAAGACTTGTGTTTTGATCAACTCCAGAAAGCAAACTATAGAAACCAAAAGCAGAGATCACTGTTCACTCTGTAAAGCAAATCTGTATGTTACATAGCTCTATCACAGAAACTTAGTAAATTAGGCAGTAACAGCTTTAGTTCTCCTTCTATGGACATGAAAGACACCAACCGGTGCAGCGTAAAAGCCAGTAATGGATAAAGCAAGAGAGTGTCTGCAGCAGCTTCTCTGCTGGTTGGCAGCACAAACAACTAACATGACTTGTGTTTTCATCAACTCCAGAAAGCAAGCCATGGAAACCAAAAGCAGAAACCACTGTTCACTCGGAAAAGCAAAGCTTTATGTTACAGTGCTCTTTCATGGAAACTTTGCAAATTAGGCAGTAACAGCTTTGGTCTTGCTCTATAGACATGAGAAACATCAACCGGTGGAGTGTCAAAGGAAAGGTTTCTGTTACATGGCTCTTTCATGGAAATCAAGCAAATTAGGAAGTACCCACCTTTATTCGTGGTCTGGTGACAAGCAAAACACATACATGTGCAAAGTGTAAACCGGTACTGCAAAAGGCAGGAAAGCGCCTTCAGCAGCTTCTCTATTTCTTGGGAACACAAACAACAGCCAAGACTTGTGTTTTGATCAACTCCAGAAAGCAAACCATAGAAACCAAAAGCAGAGATCACTGTTCACTCTGTAAAGCAAATCTTTATGTTACATAGCTCTATCACAGAAACTTAGTAAATTAGGCAGTAACAGCTTTAGTTCTCCTTCTATGGACATGAAAGACACCAACCGGTGCAGCGTAAAAGCCAGTAATGGATAAGGCAAGAGAGGGTCTGCAGCAGCTTCTCTGCTGGTTGGCAGCACAAACAACTAACATGACTTGTGTTTTCATCAACTCCAGAAAGCAAGCCATGGAAACCAAAAGCAGAGATCACAGTTCATTCTGAAAAGCAAATCTTTATGTTACATAGCTCTTACATGGAACTCTATCAAATTAGGCAATACCAGCTTTGGTCTTGCTCTATAGACATGGGAAACACTAACTGGTACAGAGTGTAAGCAAAGAAAGCATAAGGCATGAAAGTGTCTGCAGCAGCTTCTCTGGTGGTTGGCAACACAAGCAACTAACAAGACTTGTGTTTTGATCAACTCCAGAAAGCAAACTATAGAAACCAAAAGCAGAGATCACTGTTCACTCTGTAAAGCAAATCTTTATGTTACATAGCTCTTACATGGAACTCTACCAAATTAGGCAATACCAGCTTTGGTCTTGCTCTATAGACATGGGAAACACTAACTGGTACAGAGTGTAAGCAAAGAAAGCATAAGGCATGAAAGTGTCTGCAGCAGCTTCTCTGCTGGTTGGCAACACAAGCAACTAACAAGACTTGTGTTTTGATCAACTCCAGAAAGCAAACCATAGAAACCAAAAGCAGAGATCACTGTTCACTCTGTAAAGCAAATCTTTATGTTACATAGCTCTATCACAGAAACTTAGTAAATTAGGCAGTAACAGCTTTAGTTCTCCTCCTATGGACATGAAAGACACCAACCGGTGCAGCGTAAAAGCCAGTAATGGATAAGGCAAGAGAGGGTCTGCAGCAGCTTCTCTGCTGGTTGGCAGCACAAACAACTAACATGACTTGTGTTTTCATCAACTCCAGAAAGCAAGCCATGGAAACCAAAAGCAGAAACCACTGTTCACTCGGAAAAGCAAAGCTTTATGTTACAGTGCTCTTTCATGGAAACTTTGCAAATTAAGCAGTAACAGCTTTGGTCTTGCTCTATAGACATGAGAAACATCAACCGGTGGAGTGTCAAAGGAAAGGTTTCTGTTACATGGCTCTTTCATGGAAATCAAGCAAATTAGGAAGTACCCACCTTTATTCGTGGTCTGGTGACAAGCAAAACACATACATGTGCAAAGTGTAAACCGGTACTGAAAAAGGCAGGAAAGCGCCTTCAGCAGCTTCTCTATTTCTTGGGAACACAAACAACAGCCAAGACTTGTGTTTTGATCAACTCCAGAAAGCAAACCATAGAAACCAAAAGCAGAGATCACTGTTCACTCTGTAAAGCAAATCTTTATGTTACATAGCTCTATCACAGAAACTTAGTAAATTAGGCAGTAACAGCTTTAGTTCTCCTTCTATGGACATGAAAGACACCAAAGGTGCAGCGTAAAAGCCAGAAATGGATAAGGCAAGAGAGGGTCTGCAGCAGCTTCTCTGCTGGTTGGCAGCACAAACAACTAACATGACTTGTGTTTTCATCAACTCCAGAAAGCAAGCCATGGAAACCAAAAGCAGAGATCACTGTTCACTCTGAAAAGCAAATCTTTATGTTACATAGCTCATACATGGAACTCTATCAAATTAGGCAATACCAGCTTTGCTCTTGCTCTATAGACATGGGAAACACTAACTGGTACAGAGTGTAAGCAAGTAAAGGATAAGGCATGAAAGTGTCTGCAGCAGCTTCTCTGGTGGTTGGCAACACAAGCAACTAACAAGACTTGTGTTTTGATCAACTCCAGAAAGCAAACTATAGAAACCAAAAGCAGAGATCACTGTTCACTCTGTAAAGCAAATCTGTATGTTACATAGCTCTATCACAGAAACTTAGTAAATTAGGCAGTAACAGCTTTAGTTCTCCTTCTATGGACATGAAAGACACCAACCGGTGCAGCGTAAAAGCCAGTAATGGATAAAGCAAGAGAGGGTCTGCAGCAGCTTCTCTGCTGGTTGGCAGCACAAACAACTAACATGACTTGTGTTTTCATCAACTCCAGAAAGCAAGCCATGGAAACCAAAAGCAGAAACCACTGTTCACTCGGAAAAGCAAAGCTTTATGTTACAGTGCTCTTTCATGGAAACTTTGCAAATTAAGCAGTAACAGCTTTGGTCTTGCTCTATAGACATGAGAAACATCAACCGGTGGAGTGTCAAAGGAAAGGTTTCTGTTACATGGCTCTTTCATGGAAATCAAGCAAATTAGGAAGTACCCACCTTTATTTGTGGTCTGGTGACAAGCAAAACACATACATGTGCAAAGTGTAAACCGGTACTGCAAAAGGCAGGAAAGCGCCTTCAGCAGCTTCTCTATTTCTTGGGAACACAAACAACAGCCAAGACTTGTGTTTTGATCAACTCCAGAAAGCAAACCATAGAAACCAAAAGCAGAGATCACTGTTCACTCTGTAAAGCAAATCTTTATGTTACATAGCTCTTACATGGAACTCTACCAAATTAGGCAATACCAGCTTTGGTCTTGCTCTATAGACATGGGAAACACTAACTGGTACAGAGTGTAAGCAAAGAAAGCATAAGGCATGAAAGTGTCTGCAGCAGCTTCTCTGGTGGTTGGCAACACAAGCAACTAACAAGACTTGTGTTTTGATCAACTCCAGAAAGCAAACTATAGAAACCAAAAGCAGAGATCACTGTTCACTCTGTAAAGCAAATCTTTATGTTACATAGCTCTTACATGGAACTCTATCAAATTAGGCAATACCAGCTTTGGTCTTGCTCTATAGACATGGGAAACACTAACTGGTACAGAGTGTAAGCAAGTAAAGCATAAGGCATGAAAGAGTCTGCAGCAGCTTCTCTGGTGGTTGGCAACACAAGCAACTAACAAGACTTGTGTTTTGATCAACTCCAGAAAGCAAACCATAGAAACCAAAAGCAGAGATCACAGTTCACTCTGTAAAGCAAATCTTTATGATACATAGCTCTATCACAGAAACTTAGTAAATTAGGCAGTAACAGCTTTAGTTCTCCTTCTATGGGACATGAAAAACACCAACCGGTGCAGCGTAAAAGCCAGTAATGGATAAGGCAAGAGAGGGTCTGCAGCAGCTTCTCTGCTGGTTGGCAGAACAAAAAACTTAAATGACTTGTGTTTTCATCAACTCCAGAAAGCAAGCCATGGAAACCAAAAGCAGAGATCACTGTTCACTCTGTAAAGCAAATCTTATGTTACATAGCTCTTACATGGAACTCTACCAAATTAGGCAATACCAGCTTTGGTCTTGCTCTATAGACATGGGAAACACTAACTGGTACAGAGTGTAAGCAAAGAAAGCATAAGGCATGAAAGTGTCTGCAGCAGCTTCTCTGGTGGTTGGCAACACAAGCAACTAACAAGACTTGTGTTTTGATCAACTCCAGAAAGCAAACCATGGAAACCAAAAGCAGAGATCACAGTTCACTCTGTAAAGCAAATCTTTATGTTACATAGCTCTATCACAGAAACAGTATATTAGGCAGTAACAGCTTTAGTTCTTATTCTATGGACATGAAAGACACCAAAGGTGCAGCGTAAAAGCAAGTAATGGATAAGGCAAGAGAGGTCTGCAGCAGCTTCTCTGCTGGTTGGCAGCACAAGCAACTAACATGACTTGTGTTTTCATCAACTCCAGAAAGCAAGCCATGGAAACCAAAAGCAGAGATCACTGTTCACTCTGAAAAGCAAATCTTTATGTTACATAGCTCTTACATGGAACTCTATCAAATTAGGCTATACCAGCTTTGGTCTTGCTCTATAGACATGGGAAACACTAACTGGTACAGAGTGTAAGCAAGGAAAGCATAAGGCATGAAAGTGTCTGCAGCAGCTTCTCTGGTGGTTGGCAACACAAGCAACTAACAAGACTTGTGTTTTGATCAACTCCAGAAAGCAAACCATGGAAACCAAAAGCAGAGATCACTGTTCACTCTGTAAAGCAAATCTTTATGTTACATAGCTCTATCACAGAAACTTAGTAAATTAGGCAGTAACAGCTTTAGTTCTCCTTCTATGGACATGAAAGACACCAAAGGTGCAGCGTAAAAGCAAGTAATGGATAAGGCAATGGAGTGTCTGCAGCAGCTTCTCTGCTGGTTGGCAGCACAAACAACTAACAAGACTTGTGTTTTCATCAACTCCAGAAAGCAAGCCATGGAAACCAAAAGCAGAGATGACTGTTCACTCTGAAAAGCAAATCTTTATGTTACATAGCTCTTACATGGAACTCTATCAAATTAGGCAATACCAGCTTTTGGTCTTGCTCTATAGACATGGGAAACACTAACTGGTACAGAGTGTAAGCAAGTAAAGCATAAGGCATGAAAGAGTCTGCAGCAGCTTCTCTGGTGGTTGGCAACACAAGCAACTAACAAGACTTGTGTTTTGATCAACTCCAGAAAGCAAACCATAGAAACCAAAAGCAGAGATCACAGTTCACTCTGTAAAGCAAATCTTTATGATACATAGCTCTATCACAGAAACTTAGTAAATTAGGCAGTAACAGCTTTAGTTCTCCTTCTATGGACATGAAAAACACCAACCGGTGCAGCGTAAAAGCCAGTAATGGATAAGGCAAGAGAGGGTCTGCAGCAGCTTCTCTGCTGGTTGGCAGAACAAAAAACTTAAATGACTTGTGTTTTCATCAACTCCAGAAAGCAAGCCATGGAAACCAAAAGCAGAGATCACTGTTCACTCTGTAAAGCAAATCTTTATGTTACATAGCTCTTACATGGAACTCTACCAAATTAGGCAATACCAGCTTTGGTCTTGCTCTATAGACATGGGAAACACTAACTGGTACAGAGTGTAAGCAAAGAAAGCATAAGGCATGAAAGTGTCTGCAGCAGCTTCTCTGGTGGTTGGCAACACAAGCAACTAACAAGACTTGTGTTTTGATCAACTCCAGAAAGCAAACCATGGAAACCAAAAGCAGAGATCACAGTTCACTCTGTAAAGCAAATCTTTATGTTACATAGCTCTATCACAGAAACAGTATATTAGGCAGTAACAGCTTTAGTTCTTATTCTATGGACATGAAAGACACCAACCGGTGCAGCGTAAAAGCCAGTAATGGATAAGGCAAGAGAGGGTCTGCAGCAGCTTCTCTGCTGGTTGGCAGCACAAACAACTAACATGACTTGTGTTTTCATCAACTCCAGAAAGCAAGCCATGGAAACCAAAAGCAGAGATCACTGTTCACTCTGAAAAGCAAATCTTTATGTTACATAGCTCTTACATGGAACTCTACCAAATTAGGCAATACCAGCTTTGGTCTTGCTCTATAGACATGGGAAACACTAACTGGTACAGAGTGTAAGCAAGTAAAGCATAAGGCATGAAAGTGTCTGCAGCAGCTTCTCTGCTGGTTGGGAAACACAAGCAACTAACAAGACTTGTGTTTTGATCAACTCCAGAAAGCAAGCCCTGGAAACCAAAAGCAGAGCTCACAGTTCACTCTGTAAAGCAAATCTTTATGTTACATAGCTCTTACATGGAACTCTACCAATTAGGCAATACCAGCTTTGGTCTTGCTCTATAGACATGGGAAACACTAACTGGTACAGAGTGTAAGCAAGTAAAGGATAAGGCATGAAAGTGGTCTGCAGCAGCTTCTCTGCTGGTTGGCAACACAAGCAACTAACAAGACTTGTGTTTTGATCAACTCCAGAAAGCAAGCCCTGGAAACCAAAAGCAGAGATCACAGTTCACTCTGTAAAGCAAATCTTTATGTTACATAGCTCTTACATGGAACTCTACCAAATTAGGCAATACCAGCTTTGGTCTTGCTCTATAGACATGGGAAACACTAACTGGTACAGAGTGTAAGCAAGTAAAGCATAAGGCATGAAAGTGTCTGCAGCAGCTTCTCTGGTGGTTGGCAACACAAGCAACTAACAAGACTTGTGTTTTGATCAACTCCAGAAAGCAAACCATAGAAACCAAAAGCAGAGATCGCAGTTCACTCTGTAAAGCAAATCTTTATGTTACATAGCTCTATCACAGAAACTTAGTAAATTAGGCAGGAACAGCTTTAGTTCTCCTTCTATGGACATGAAAGACACCAACCGTGCAGCGTAAAAGCCAGTAATGGATAAGGCAAGAGAGGGTCTGCAGCAGCTTCTCTGCTGGTTGGCAGCACAAACAACTAACATGACTTGTGTTTTCATCAACTCCAGAAAGCAAGCGATGGAAACCAAAAGCAGAGATCACTGTTCACTCTGAAAAGCAAATCTTTATGTTACATAGCTCTTACATGGAACTCTATCAAATTAGGCAATACCAGCTTTGGTCTTGCTCTATAGACATGGGAAACACTAACTGGTACAGAGTGTAAGCAAGTAAAGGATAAGGCATGAAAGTGTCTGCAGCAGCTTCTCTGCTGGTTGGCAACACAAGCAACTAACAAGACTTGTGTTTTGATCAACTCCAGAAAGCAAACTATAGAAACCAAAAGCAGAGATCACTGTTCACTCTGTAAAGCAAATCTTTATGTTACATTGCTCTTACATGGAACTCTACCAAATTAGGCAATACCAGCTTTGGTCTTGCTCTATAGACATGGGAAACACTAACTGGTACAGAGTGTAAGCAAGTAAAGCATAAGGCATGAAAGTGTCTGCAGCAGCTTCTCTGGTGGTTGGCAACACAAGCAACTAACAAGACTTGTGTTTTGATCAACTCCAGAAAGCAAACCATAGAAACCAAAAGCAGAGATCACTGTTCACTCTGTAAAGCAAATCTGTATGTTACATAGCTCTATCACAGAAACTTAGTAAATTAGGCAGTAACAGCTTTAGTTCTCCTTCTATGGACATGAAAGACACCAACCGGTGCAGCGTAAAAGCCAGTAATGGATAAAGCAAGAGAGTGTCTGCAGCAGCTTCTCTGCTGGTTGGCAGCACAAACAACTAACATGACTTGTGTTTTCATCAACTCCAGAAAGCAAGCCATGGAAACCAAAAGCAGAAACCACTGTTCACTCGGAAAAGCAAAGCTTTATGTTACAGTGCTCTTTCATGGAAACTTTGCAAATTAAGCAGTAACAGCTTTGGTCTTGCTCTATAGACATGAGAAACATCAACCGGTGGAGTGTCAAAGGAAAGGTTTCTGTTACATGGCTCTTTCATGGAAATCAAGCAAATTAGGAAGTACCCACCTTTATTCGTGGTCTGGTGACAAGCAAAACACATACATGTGCAAAGTGTAAACCGGTACTGCAAAAGGCAGGAAAGCGCCTTCAGCAGCTTCTCTATTTCTTGGGAACACAAACAACAGCCAAGACTTGTGTTTTGATCAACTCCAGAAAGCAAACCATAGAAACCAAAAGCAGAGATCACTGTTCACTCTGTAAAGCAAATCTTTATGTTACATAGCTCTATCACAGAAACTTAGTAAATTAGGCAGTAACAGCTTTAGTTCTCCTTCTATGGACATGAAAGACACCAAAGGTGCAGCGTAAAAGCCAGTAATGGATAAGGCAAGAGAGGGTCTGCAGCAGCTTCTCTGCTGGTTGGCAGCACAAACAACTAACATGACTTGTGTTTTCATCAACTCCAGAAAGCAAGCCATGGAAACCAAAAGCAGAGATCACAGTTCATTCTGTAAAGCAAATCTTTATGTTACATAGCTCTTACATGGAACTCTATCAAATTAGGCAATACCAGCTTTGGTCTTGCTCTATAGACATGGGAAACACTAACTGGTACAGAGTGTAAGCAAAGAAAGCATAAGGCATGAAAGTGTCTGCAGCAGCTTCTCTGGTGGTTGGCAACACAAGCAACTAACAAGACTTGTGTTTTGATCAACTCCAGAAAGCAAGCCCTGGAAACCAAAAGCAGAGATCACAGTTCACTCTGTAAAGCAAATCTTTATGTTACATAGCTCTTACATGGAACTCTACCAAATTAGGCAATACCAGCTTTGGTCTTGCTCTATAGACATGGGAAACACTAACTGGTACAGAGTGTAAGCAAGTAAAGCATAAGGCATGAAAGTGTCTGCAGCAGCTTCTCTGGTGGTTGGCAACACAAGCAACTAACAAGACTTGTGTTTTGATCAACTCCAGAAAGCAAACCATAGAAACCAAAAGCAGAGATCACTGTTCACTCTGTAAAGCAAATCTTTATGTTACATAGCTCTATCACAGAAACTTAGTAAATTAGGCAGTAACAGCTTTAGTTCTCCTTCTATGGACATGAAAGACACCAACCGGTGCAGCGTAAAAGCCAGTAATGGATAAGGCAAGAGAGGGTCTGCAGCAGCTTCTCTGCTGGTTGGCAGCACAAACAACTAACATGACTTGTGTTTTCATCAACTCCAGAAAGCAAGCCCTGGAAACCAAAAGCAGAGATCACTGTTCACTCTGAAAAGCAAATCTTTATGTTACATAGCTCTTACATAGAACTCTATCAAATTAGGCAATACCAGCTTTGGTCTTGCTCTATAGACATGGGAAACACTAACTGGTACAGAGTGTAAGCAAGTAAAGCATAAGGCATGAAAGTGTCTGCAGCAGCTTCTCTGCTGGTTGGCAACACAAGCAACTAACAAGACTTGTGTTTTGATCAACTCCAGAAAGCAAACTATAGAAACCAAAAGCAGAGATCACTGTTCACTCTGTAAAGCAAATCTGTATGTTACATAGCTCTATCACAGAAACTTAGTAAATTAGGCAGTAACAGCTTTAGTTCTCCTTCTATGGACATGAAAGACACCAACCGGTGCAGCGTAAAAGCCAGTAATGGATAAGGCAAGAGAGGGTCTGCAGCAGCTTCTCTGCTGGTTGGCAGCACAAACAACTAACATGACTTGTGTTTTCATCAACTCCAGAAAGCAAGCCCTGGAAACCAAAAGCAGAGATCACTGTTCACTCTGAAAAGCAAATCTTTATGTTACATAGCTCTTACATAGAACTCTATCAAATTAGGCAATACCAGCTTTGGTCTTGCTCTATAGACATGGGAAACACTAACTGGTACAGAGTGTAAGCAAGTAAAGCATAAGGCATGAAAGTGTCTGCAGCAGCTTCTCTGCTGGTTGGCAGCACAAACAACTAACATGACTTGTGTTTTCATCAACTCCAGAAAGCAAGCCATGGAAACCAAAAGCAGAAACCACTGTTCACTCGGAAAAAGCAAAGCTTTATGTTACAGTGCTCTTTCATGGAAACTTTGCAAATTAGGCAGTAACAGCTTTGGTCTTGCTCTATAGACATGAGAAACATCAACCGGTGGAGTGTCAAAGGAAAGGTTTCTGTTACATGGCTCTTTCATGGAAATCAAGCAAATTAGGAAGTACCCACCTTTATTTGTGGTCTGGTGACAAGCAAAACACATACATGTGCAAAGTGTAAACCGGTACTGCAAAAGGCAGGAAAGCGCCTTCAGCAGCTTCTCTATTTCTTGGGAACACAAACAACAGCCAAGACTTGTGTTTTGATCAACTCCAGAAAGCAAACCATAGAAACCAAAAGCAGAGATCACTGTTCACTCTGTAAAGCAAATCTTTATGTTACATAGCTCTTACATGGAACTCTACCAAATTAGGCAATACCAGCTTTGGTCTTGCTCTATAGACATGGGAAACACTAACTGGTACAGAGTGTAAGCAAAGAAAGCATAAGGCATGAAAGTGTCTGCAGCAGCTTCTCTGGTGGTTGGCAACACAAGCAACTAACAAGACTTGTGTTTTGATCAACTCCAGAAAGCAAGCCCTGGAAACCAAAAGCAGAGATCACAGTTCACTCTGTAAAGCAAATCTTTATGTTACATAGCTCTTACATGGAACTCTACCAAATTAGGCAATACCAGCTTTGGTCTTGCTCTATAGACATGGGAAACACTAACTGGTACAGAGTGTAAGCAAGTAAAGCATAAGGCATGAAAGTGTCTGCAGCAGCTTCTCTGCTGCTTGGCAACACAAGCAACTAACAAGACTTGTGTTTTGATCAACTCCAGAAAGCAAACCATAGAAACCAAAAGCAGAGATCACTGTTCACTCTGTAAAGCAAATCTTTATGTTACATAGCTCTATCACAGAAACTTAGTAAATTAGGCAGTAACAGCTTTAGTTCTCCTCCTATGGACATGAAAGACACCAACCGGTGCAGCGTAAAAGCCAGTAATGGATAAGGCAAGAGAGGGTCTGCAGCAGCTTCTCTGCTGGTTGGCAGCACAAACAACTAACATGACTTGTGTTTTCATCAACTCCAGAAAGCAAGCCATGGAAACCAAAAGCAGAGATCACTGTTCACTCTGAAAAGCAAATCTTTATGTTACATAGCTCTTACATGGAACTCTACCAAATTAGGCAATACCAGCTTTGGTCTTGCTCTATAGACATGGGAAACACTAACTGGTACAGAGTGTAAGCAAGTAAAGGATAAGGCATGAAAGTGTCTGCAGCAGCTTCTCTGCTGGTTGGCAACACAAGCAACTAACAAGACTTGTGTTTTGATCAACTCCAGAAAGCAAGCCCTGGAAACCAAAAGCAGAGCTCACAGTTCACTCTGAAAAGCAAATCTTTATGTTACATAGCTCTTACATGGAACTCTACCAAATTAGGCAATACCAGCTTTGGTCTTGCTCTATAGACATGGGAAACACTAACTGGTACAGAGTGTAAGCAAGTAAAGGATAAGGCATGAAAGTGTCTGCAGCAGCTTCTCTGCTGGTTGGCAACACAAGCAACTAACAAGACTTGTGTTTTGATCAACTCCAGAAAGCAAGCCCTGGAAACCAAAAGCAGAGATCACAGTTCACTCTGTAAAGCAAATCTTTATGTTACATAGCTCTTACATGGAACTCTACCAAATTAGGCAATACCAGCTTTGGTCTTGCTCTATAGACATGGGAAACACTAACTGGTACAGAGTGTAAGCAAGTAAAGCATAAGGCATGAAAGTGTCTGCAGCAGCTTCTCTGCTGGTTGGCAACACAAGCAACTAACAAGACT
Source organism: Prinia subflava (assembly GCF_021018805.1). Lineage (NCBI taxonomy): Eukaryota > Metazoa > Chordata > Aves > Passeriformes > Cisticolidae > Prinia > Prinia subflava. The sequence goes on along the minus strand of NW_026961064.1, from coordinate 325,361 downwards.
TGTGTTTTGATCAACTCCAGAAAGCAAACCATAGAAACCAAAAGCAGAGATCACTGTTCACTCTGTAAAGCAAATCTTTATGTTACATAGCTCTATCACAGAAACTTAGTAAATTAGGCAGTAACAGCTTTAGTTCTCCTTCTATGGACATGAAAGACACCAACCGGTGCAGCGTAAAAGCCAGTAATGGATAAGGCAAGAGAGGGTCTGCAGCAGCTTCTCTGCTGGTTGGCAGCACAAACAACTAACATGACTTGTGTTTTCATCAACTCCAGAAAGCAAGCCATGGAAACCAAAAGCAGAGATCACTGTTCACTCTGAAAAGCAAATCTTTATGTTACATAGCTCTTACATGGAACTCTATCAAATTAGGCAATACCAGCTTTGGTCTTGCTCTATAGACATGGGAAACACTAACTGGTACAGAGTGTAAGCAAGTAAAGCATAAGGCATGAAAGTGTCTGCAGCAGCTTCTCTGCTGGTTGGCAACACAAGCAACTAACAAGACTTGTGTTTTGATCAACTCCAGAAAGCAAACTATAGAAACCAAAAGCAGAGATCACTGTTCACTCGGAAAAGCAAAGCTTTATGTTACAGTGCTCTTTCATGGAAACTTTGCAAATTAAGCAGTAACAGCTTTGGTCTTGCTCTATAGACATGAGAAACATCAACCGGTGGAGTGTCAAAGGAAAGGTTTCTGTTACATGGCTCTTTCATGGAAATCAAGCAAATTAGGAAGTACCCACCTTTATTTGTGGTCTGGTGACAAGCAAAACACATACATGTGCAAAGTGTAAACCGGTACTGCAAAAGGCAGGAAAGCGCCTTCAGCAGCTTCTCTATTTCTTGGGAACACAAACAACAGCCAAGACTTGTGTTTTGATCAACTCCAGAAAGCAAACCATAGAAACCAAAAGCAGAGATCACTGTTCACTCTGTAAAGCAAATCTTTATGTTACATAGCTCTTACATGGAACTCTACCAAATTAGGCAATACCAGCTTTGGTCTTGCTCTATAGACATGGGAAACACTAACTGGTACAGAGTGTAAGCAAAGAAAGCATAAGGCATGAAAGTGTCTGCAGCAGCTTCTCTGGTGGTTGGCAACACAAGCAACTAACAAGACTTGTGTTTTGATCAACTCCAGAAATCAAACTATAGAAACCAAAAGCAGAGATCACTGTTCACTCTGTAAAGCAAATCTTTATGTTACATAGCTCTTACATGGAACTCTACCAAATTAGGCAATACCAGCTTTGGTCTTGCTCTATAGACATGGGAAACACTAACTGGTACAGAGTGTAAGCAAGTAAAGCATAAGGCATGAAAGTGTCTGCAGCAGCTTCTCTGGTGGTTGGCAACACAAGCAACTAACAAGACTTGTGTTTTGATCAACTCCAGAAAGCAAACCATAGAAACCAAAAGCAGAGATCACTGTTCACTCTGTAAAGCAAATCTTTATGTTACATAGCTCTATCACAGAAACTTAGTAAATTAGGCAGTAACAGCTTTAGTTCTCCTCCTATGGACATGAAAGACACCAACCGGTGCAGCGTAAAAGCCAGTAATGGATAAGGCAAGAGAGGGTCTGCAGCAGCTTCTCTGCTGGTTGGCAGCACAAACAACTAACATGACTTGTGTTTTCATCAACTCCAGAAAGCAAGCCATGGAAACCAAAAGCAGAGATCACTGTTCACTCTGAAAAGCAAATCTTTATGTTACATAGCTCTTACATGGAACTCTACCAAATTAGGCAATACCAGCTTTGGTCTTGCTCTATAGACATGGGAAACACTAACTGGTACAGAGTGTAAGCAAGTAAAGGATAACGCATGAAAGTGTCTGCAGCAGCTTCTCTGCTGGTTGGCAACACAAGCAACAAACAAGACTTGTGTTTTGATCAACTCCAGAAAGCAAGCCCTGGAAACCAAAAGCAGAGCTCACAGTTCACTCTGAAAAGCAAATCTTTATGTTACATAGCTCTTACATGGAACTCTACCAAATTAGGCAATACCAGCTTTGGTCTTGCTCTATAGACATGGGAAACACTAACTGGTACAGAGTGTAAGCAAGTAAAGGATAAGGCATGAAAGTGTCTGCAGCAGCTTCTCTGCTGGTTGGCAACACAAGCAACTAACAAGACTTGTGTTTTGATCAACTCCAGAAAGCAAGCCCTGGAAACCAAAAGCAGAGATCACAGTTCACTCTGTAAAGCAAATCTTTATGTTACATAGCTCTTACATGGAACTCTACCAAATTAGGCAATACCAGCTTTGGTCTTGCTCTATAGACATGGGAAACACTAACTGGTACAGAGTGTAAGCAAGTAAAGCATAAGGCATGAAAGTGTCTGCAGCAGCTTCTCTGGTGGTTGGCAACACAAGCAACTAACAAGACTTGTGTTTTGATCAACTCCAGAAAGCAAACCATAGAAACCAAAAGCAGAGATCACTGTTCACTCTGTAAAGCAAATCTTTATGTTACATAGCTCTATCACAGAAACTTAGTAAATTAGGCAGTAACAGCTTAAGTTCTCCTTCTATGGACATGAAAGACACCAACCGGTGCAGCGTAAAAGCCAGTAATGGATAAGGCAAGAGAGGGTCTGCAGCAGCTTCTCTGCTGGTTGGCAGCACAAACAACTAACATGACTTGTGTTTTCATCAACTCCAGAAAGCAAGCCATGGAAACCAAAAGCAGAGATCACTGTTCACTCTGAAAAGCAAATCTTTATGTTACATAGCTCTTACATGGAACTCTATCAAATTAGGCAATACCAGCTTTGGTCTTGCTCTATAGACATGGGAAACACTAACTGGTACAGAGTGTAAGCAAGTAAAGCATAAGGCATGAAAGTGTCTGCAGCAGCTTCTCTGCTGGTTGGCAACACAAGCAACTAACAAGACTTGTGTTTTGATCAACTCCAGAAAGCAAACTATAGAAACCAAAAGCAGAGATCACTGTTCACTCTGTAAAGCAAATCTGTATGTTACATAGCTCTATCACAGAAACTTAGTAAATTAGGCAGTAACAGCTTTAGTTCTCCTTCTATGGACATGAAAGACACCAACCGGTGCAGCGTAAAAGCCAGTAATGGATAAAGCAAGAGAGGGTCTGCAGCAGCTTCTCTGCTGGTTGGCAGCACAAACAACTAACATGACTTGTGTTTTCATCAACTCCAGAAAGCAAGCCATGGAAACCAAAAGCAGAAACCACTGTTCACTCGGAAAAGCAAAGCTTTATGTTACAGTGCTCTTTCATGGAAACTTAGCAAATTAAGCAGTAACAGCTTTGGTCTTGCTCTATAGACATGAGAAACATCAACCGGTGGAGTGTCAAAGGAAAGGTTTCTGTTACATGGCTCTTTCATGGAAATCAAGCAAATTAGGAAGTACCCACCTTTATTAGTGGTCTGGTGACAAGCAAAACACATACATGTGCAAAGTGTAAACCGGTACTGCAAAAGGCAGGAAAGCGCCTTCAGCAGCTTCTCTATTTCTTGAGAACACAAACAACAGACAAGACTTGTGTTTTGATCAACTCCAGAAAGCAAACCATAGAAACCAAAAGCAGAGATCACTGTTCACTCTGTAAAGCAAATCTTTATGTTACATAGCTCTATCACAGAAACTTAGTAAATTAGGCAGTAACAGCTTTAGTTCTCCTTCTATGGACATGAAAGACACCAACCGGTGCAGCGTAAAAGCCAGTAATGGATAAGGCAAGAGAGGGTCTGCAGCAGCTTCTCTGCTGGTTGGCAGCACAAACAACTAACATGACTTGTGTTTTCATCAACTCCAGAAAGCAAGCCATGGAAACCAAAAGCAGAGATCACTGTTCACTCTGAAAAGCAAATCTTTATGTTACATAGCTCTTACATGGAACTCTACCAAATTAGGCAATACCAGCTTTGGTCTTGCTCTATAGACATGGGAAACACTAACTGGCACAGAGTGTAAGCAAAGAAAGCATAAGGCATGAAAGTGTCTGCAGCAGCTTCTCTGCTGGTTGGCAACACAAGCAACTAACAAGACTTGTGTTTTGATCAACTCCAGAAAGCAAGCCCTGGAAACCAAAAGCAGAGATCACAGTTCACTCTGTAAAGCAAATCTTTATGTTACATTGCTCTTACATGGAACTCTACCAAATTAGGCAATACCAGCTTTGCTCTTGCTCTATAGACATGGGAAACACTAACTGGTACAGAGTGTAAGCAAGTAAAGCATAAGGCATGAAAGTGTCTGCAGCAGCTTCTCTGCTGGTTGGCAACACAAGCAACTAACAAGACTTGTGTTTTGATCAACTCCAGAAAGCAAACCATAGAAACCAAAAGCAGAGATCACTGTTCACTCTGTAAAGCAAATCTTTATGTTACATAGCTCTATCACAGAAACTTAGTAAATTAGGCAGTAACAGCTTTAGTTCTCCTCCTATGGACATGAAAGACACCAACCGGTGCAGCGTAAAAGCCAGTAATGGATAAGGCAAGAGAGGGTCTGCAGCAGCTTCTCTGCTGGTTGGCAGCACAAACAACTAACATGACTTGTGTTTTCATCAACTCCAGAAAGCAAGCCATGGAAACCAAAAGCAGAGATCACTGTTCACTCGGAAAAGCAAATCTTTATGTTACATAGCTCTTACATGGAACTCTACCAAATTAGGCAATACCAGCTTTGGTCTTGCTCTATAGACATGGGAAACACTAACTGGTACAGAGTGTAAGCAAGTAAAGGATAAGGCATGAAAGTGTCTGCAGCAGCTTCTCTGCTGGTTGGCAACACAAGCAACTAACAAGACTTGTGTTTTGATCAACTCCAGAAAGCAAGCCCTGGAAACCAAAAGCAGAGCTCACAGTTCACTCTGAAAAGCAAATCTTTATGTTACATAGCTCTTACATGGAACTCTACCAAATTAAGCAATACCAGCTTTGGTCTTGCTCTATAGACATGGGAAACACTAACTGGTACAGAGTGTAAGCAAGTAAAGGATAAGGCATGAAAGTGTCTGCAGCAGCTTCTCTGCTGGTTGGCAACACAAGCAACTAACAAGACTTGTGTTTTGATCAACTCCAGAAAGCAAGCCCTGGAAACCAAAAGCAGAGATCACAGTTCACTCTGTAAAGCAAATCTTTATGTTACATAGCTCTTACATGGAACTCTACCAAATTAGGCAATACCAGCTTTGGTCTTGCTCTATAGACATGGGAAACACTAACTGGTACAGAGTGTAAGCAAGTAAAGCATAAGGCATGAAAGTGTCTGCAGCAGCTTCTCTGGTGGTTGGCAACACAAGCAACTAACATGACTTGTGTTTTCATCAACTCCAGAAAGCAAGCCATGGAAACCAAAAGCAGAGATCACTGTTCACTCTGAAAAGCAAATCTTTATGTTACATAGCTCTTACATGGAACTCTATCAAATTAGGCAATACCAGCTTTGGTCTTGCTCTATAGACATGGGAAACACTAACTGGTACAGAGTGTAAGCAAGTAAAGCATAAGGCATGAAAGTGTCTGCAGCAGCTTCTCTGCTGGTTGGCAACACAAGCAACTAACAAGACTTGTGTTTTGATCAACTCCAGAAAGCAAACTATAGAAACCAAAAGCAGAGATCACTGTTCACTCTGTAAAGCAAATCTGTATGTTACATAGCTCTATCACAGAAACTTAGTAAATTAGGCAGTAACAGCTTTAGTTCTCCTTCTATGGACATGAAAGACACCAACCGGTGCAGCGTAAAAGCCAGTAATGGATAAAGCAAGAGAGGGTCTGCAGCAGCTTCTCTGCTGGTTGGCAGCACAAACAACTAACATGACTTGTGTTTTCATCAACTCCAGAAAGCAAGCCATGGAAACCAAAAGCAGAAACCACTGTTCACTCGGAAAAGCAAAGCTTTATGTTACAGTGCTCTTTCATGGAAACTTAGCAAATTAAGCAGTAACAGCTTTGGTCTTGCTCTATAGACATGAGAAACATCAACCGGTGGAGTGTCAAAGGAAAGGTTTCTGTTACATGGCTCTTTCATGGAAATCAAGCAAATTAGGAAGTACCCACCTTTATTAGTGGTCTGGTGACAAGCAAAACACATACATGTGCAAAGTGTAAACCGGTACTGCAAAAGGCAGGAAAGCGCCTTCAGCAGCTTCTCTATTTCTTGAGAACACAAACAACAGACAAGACTTGTGTTTTGATCAACTCCAGAAAGCAAACCATAGAAACCAAAAGCAGAGATCACTGTTCACTCTGTAAAGCAAATCTTTATGTTACATAGCTCTATCACAGAAACTTAGTAAATTAGGCAGTAACAGCTTTAGTTCTCCTTCTATGGACATGAAAGACACCAACCGGTGCAGCGTAAAAGCCAGTAATGGATAAGGCAAGAGAGGGTCTGCAGCAGCTTCTCTGCTGGTTGGCAGCACAAACAACTAACATGACTTGTGTTTTCATCAACTCCAGAAAGCAAGCCATGGAAACCAAAAGCAGAGATCACTGTTCACTCTGAAAAGCAAATCTTTATGTTACATAGCTCTTACATGGAACTCTACCAAATTAGGCAATACCAGCTTTGGTCTTGCTCTATAGACATGGGAAACACTAACTGGCACAGAGTGTAAGCAAAGAAAGCATAAGGCATGAAAGTGTCTGCAGCAGCTTCTCTGCTGGTTGGCAACACAAGCAACTAACAAGACTTGTGTTTTGATCAACTCCAGAAAGCAAGCCCTGGAAACCAAAAGCAGAGATCACAGTTCACTCTGTAAAGCAAATCTTTATGTTACATTGCTCTTACATGGAACTCTACCAAATTAGGCAATACCAGCTTTGCTCTTGCTCTATAGACATGGGAAACACTAACTGGTACAGAGTGTAAGCAAAGAAAGCATAAGGCATGAAAGTGTCTGCAGCAGCTTCTCTGGTGGTTGGCAACACAAGCAACTAACAAGACTTGTGTTTTGATCAACTTCAGAAAGCAAACTATAGAAACCAAAAGCAGAGATCACAGTTCACTCTGTAAAGCTAATCTGTATGTTACATAGCTCTATCACAGAAACTTAGTAAATTAGGCAGTAACAGCTTTAGTTCTCCTTCTATGGACATGAAAGACACCAACCGGTGCAGCGTAAAAGCCAGTAATGGATAAAGCAAGAGAGTGTCTGCAGCAGCTTCTCTGCTGGTTGGCAGCACAAACAACTAACATGACTTGTGTTTTCATCAACTCCAGAAAGCAAGCCATGGAAACCAAAAGCAGAAACCACTGTTCACTCGGAAAAGCAAAGCTTTATGTTACAGTGCTCTTTCATGGAAACTTTGCAAATTAGGCAGTAACAGCTTTGGTCTTGCTCTATAGACATGAGAAACATCAACCGGTGGAGTGTCAAAGGAAAGGTTTCTGTTACATGGCTCTTTCATGGAAATCAAGCAAATTAGGAAGTACCCACCTTTATTCGTGGTCTGGTGACAAGCAAAACACATACATGTGCAAAGTGTAAACCGGTACTGCAAAAGGCAGGAAAGGGCCTTCAGCAGCTTCTCTATTTCTTGGGAACACAAACAACAGCCAAGACTTGTGTTTTGATCAACTCCAGAAAGCAAACCATAGAAACCAAAAGCAGAGATCACTGTTCACTCTGTAAAGCAAATCTTTATGTTACATAGCTCTATCACAGAAACTTAGTAAATTAGGCAGTAACAGCTTTAGTTCTCCTTCTATGGACATGAAAGACACCAAAGGTGCAGCGTAAAAGCCAGTAATGGATAAGGCAAGAGAGGGTCTGCAGCAGCTTCTCTGCTGGTTGGCAGCACAAACAACTAACATGACTTGTGTTTTCATCAACTCCAGAAAGCAAGCCATGGAAACCAAAAGCAGAGATCACTGTTCACTCTGAAAAGCAAATCTTTATGTTACATAGCTCTTACATGGAACTCTATCAAATTAGGCAATACCAGCTTTGGTCTTGCTCTATAGACATGGGAAACACTAACTGGTACAGAGTGTAAGCAAAGAAAGCATAAGGCATGAAAGTGTCTGCAGCAGCTTCTCTGGTGGTTGGCAACACAAGCAACTAACAAGACTTGTGTTTTGATCAACTCCAGAAAGCAAACTATAGAAACCAAAAGCAGAGATCACTGTTCATTCTGTAAAGCAAATCTGTATGTTACATAGCTCTATCACAGAAACTTAGTAAATTAGGCAGTAACAGCTTTAGTTCTCCTTCTATGGACATGAAAGACACCAACCGGTGCAGCGTAAAAGCCAGTAATGGATAAAGCAAGAGAGGGTCTGCAGCAGCTTCTCTGCTGGTTGGCAGCACAAACAACTAACATGACTTGTGTTTTCATCAACTCCAGAAAGCAAGCCATGGAAACCAAAAGCAGAAACCACTGTTCACTCGGAAAAGCAAAGCTTTATGTTACAGTGCTCTTTCATGGAAACTTAGCAAATTAAGCAGTAACAGCTTTGGTCTTGCTCTATAGACATGAGAAACATCAACCGGTGGAGTGTCAAAGGAAAGGTTTCTGTTACATGGCTCTTTCATGGAAATCAAGCAAATTAGGAAGTACCCACCTTTATTAGTGGTCTGGTGACAAGCAAAACACATACATGTGCAAAGTGTAAACCGGTACTGCAAAAGGCAGGAAAGCGCCTTCAGCAGCTTCTCTATTTCTTGAGAACACAAACAACAGACAAGACTTGTGTTTTGATCAACTCCAGAAAGCAAACCATAGAAACCAAAAGCAGAGATCACTGTTCACTCTGTAAAGCAAATCTTTATGTTACATAGCTCTATCACAGAAACTTAGTAAATTAGGCAGTAACAGCTTTAGTTCTCCTTCTATGGACATGAAAGACACCAACCGGTGCAGCGTAAAAGCCAGTAATGGATAAGGCAAGAGAGGGTCTGCAGCAGCTTCTCTGCTGTTTGGCAGCACAAACAACTAACATGACTTGTGTTTTCATCAACTCCAGAAAGCAAGCCATGGAAACCAAAAGCAGAGATCACAGTTCATTCTGTAAAGCAAATCTTTATGTTACATAGCTCTTACATGGAACTCTATCAAATTAGGCAATACCAGCTTTGGTCTTGCTCTATAGACATGGGAAACACTAACTGGTACAGAGTGTAAGCAAAGAAAGCATAAGGCATGAAAGTGTCTGCAGCAGCTTCTCTGCTTGTTGGCAACACAAGCAACTAACAAGACTTGTGTTTTGATCAACTCCAGAAAGCAAACCATAGAAACCAAAAGCAGAGATCACAGTTCACTCTGTAAAGCAAATCTTTATGTTACATAGCTCTATCACAGAAACTTAGTAAATTAGGCAGTAACAGCTTTAGTTCTCCTCCTATGGACATGAAAGACACCAACCGGTGCAGCGTAAAAGCCAGTAATGGATAAGGCAAGAGAGGGTCTGCAGCAGCTTCTCTGCTGGTTGGCAGCACAAACAACTAACATGACTTGTGTTTTCATCAACTCCAGAAAGCAAGCCATGGAAACCAAAAGCAGAGATCACTGTTCACTCTGAAAAGCAAATCTTTATGTTACATAGCTCTTACATGGAACTCTACCAAATTAGGCAATACCAGCTTTGGTCTTGCTCTATAGACATGGGAAACACTAACTGGCACAGAGTGTAAGCAAAGAAAGCATAAGGCATGAAAGTGTCTGCAGCAGCTTCTCTGCTGGTTGGCAACACAAGCAACTAACAAGACTTGTGTTTTGATCAACTCCAGAAAGCAAGCCCTGGAAACCAAAAGCAGAGATCACAGTTCACTCTGTAAAGCAAATCTTTATGTTACATTGCTCTTACATGGAACTCTACCAAATTAGGCAATACCAGCTTTGCTCTTGCTCTATAGACATGGGAAACACTAACTGGTACAGAGTGTAAGCAAAGAAAGCATAAGGCATGAAAGTGTCTGCAGCAGCTTCTCTGGTGGTTGGCAACACAAGCAACTAACAAGACTTGTGTTTTGATCAACTTCAGAAAGCAAACTATAGAAACCAAAAGCAGAGATCACAGTTCACTCTGTAAAGCTAATCTGTATGTTACATAGCTCTATCACAGAAACTTAGTAAATTAGGCAGTAACAGCTTTAGTTCTCCTTCTATGGACATGAAAGACACCAACCGGTGCAGCGTAAAAGCCAGTAATGGATAAAGCAAGAGAGTGTCTGCAGCAGCTTCTCTGCTGGTTGGCAGCACAAACAACTAACATGACTTGTGTTTTCATCAACTCCAGAAAGCAAGCCATGGAAACCAAAAGCAGAAACCACTGTTCACTCGGAAATGCAAAGCTTTATGTTACAGTGCTCTTTCATGGAAACTTTGCAAATTAGGCAGTAACAGCTTTGGTCTTGCTCTATAGACATGAGAAACATCAACCGGTGGAGTGTCAAAGGAAAGGTTTCTGTTACATGGCTCTTTCATGGAAATCAAGCAAATTAGGAAGTACCCACCTTTATTCGTGGTCTGGTGACAAGCAAAACACATACATGTGCAAAGTGTAAACCGGTACTGCAAAAGGCAGGAAAGCGCCTTCAGCAGCTTCTCTATTTCTTGGGAACACAAACAACAGCCAAGACTTGTGTTTTGATCAACTCCAGAAAGCAAACCATAGAAACCAAAAGCAGAGATCACTGTTCACTCTGTAAAGCAAATCTTTATGTTACATAGCTCTATCACAGAAACTTAGTAAATTAGGCAGTAACAGCTTTAGTTCTCCTTCTATGGACATGAAAGACACCAAAGGTGCAGCGTAAAAGCCAGTAATGGATAAGGCAAGAGAGGGTCTGCAGCAGCTTCTCTGCTGGTTGGCAGCACAAACAACTAACATGACTTGTGTTTTCATCAACTCCAGAAAGCAAGCCATGGAAACCAAAAGCAGAGATCACTGTTCACTCTGAAAAGCAAATCTTTATGTTACATAGCTCTTACATGGAACTCTATCAAATTAGGCAATACCAGCTTTGGTCTTGCTCTATAGACATGGGAAACACTAACTGGTACAGAGTGTAAGCAAAGAAAGCATAAGGCATGAAAGTGTCTGCAGCAGCTTCTCTGGTGGTTGGCAACACAAGCAACTAACAAGACTTGTGTTTTGATCAACTCCAGAAAGCAAACCATAGAAACCAAAAGCAGAGATCACTGTTCATTCTGTAAAGCAAATCTGTATGTTACATAGCTCTATCACAGAAACTTAGTAAATTAGGCAGTAACAGCTTTAGTTCTCCTTCTATGGACATGAAAGACACCAACCGGTGCAGCGTAAAAGCCAGTAATGGATAAAGCAAGAGAGGGTCTGCAGCAGCTTCTCTGCTGGTTGGCAGCACAAACAACTAACATGACTTGTGTTTTCATCAACTCCAGAAAGCAAGCCATGGAAACCAAAAGCAGAAACCACTGTTCACTCGGAAAAGCAAAGCTTTATGTTACAGTGCTCTTTCATGGAAACTTAGCAAATTAAGCAGTAACAGCTTTGGTCTTGCTCTATAGACATGAGAAACATCAACCGGTGGAGTGTCAAAGGAAAGGTTTCTGTTACATGGCTCTTTCATGGAAATCAAGCAAATTAGGAAGTACCCACCTTTATTAGTGGTCTGGTGACAAGCAAAACACATACATGTGCAAAGTGTAAACCGGTACTGCAAAAGGCAGGAAAGCGCCTTCAGCAGCTTCTCTATTTCTTGAGAACACAAACAACAGACAAGACTTGTGTTTTGATCAACTCCAGAAAGCAAACCATAGAAACCAAGAGCAGAGATCACTGTTCACTCTGTAAAGCAAATCTTTATGTTACATAGCTCTATCACAGAAACTTAGTAAATTAGGCAGTAACAGCTTTAGTTCTCCTTCTATGGACATGAAAGACACCAACCGGTGCAGCGTAAAAGCCAGTAATGGATAAGGCAAGAGAGGGTCTGCAGCAGCTTCTCTGCTGGTTGGCAGCACAAACAACTAACATGACTTGTGTTTTCATCAACTCCAGAAAGCAAGCCATGGAAACCAAAAGCAGAGATCACTGTTCACTCTGAAAAGCAAATCTTTATGTTACATAGCTCTTACATGGAACTCTACCAAATTAGGCAATACCAGCTTTGGTCTTGCTCTATAGACATGGGAAACACTAACTGGTACAGAGTGTAAGCAAGTAAAGGATAAGGCATGAAAGTGTCTGCAGCAGCTTCTCTGGTGGTTGGCAACACAAGCAACTAACAAGACTTGTGTTTTGATCAACTCCAGAAAGCAAACCATAGAAACCAAAAGCAGAGATCACAGTTCACTCTGTAAAGCAAATCTTTATGTTACATAGCTCTATCACAGAAACAGTAAATTAGGCAGTAACAGCTTTAGTTCTCCTCCTATGGACATGAAAGACACCAACCGGTGCAGCGTAAAAGCCAGTAATGGATAAGGCAAGAGAGGGTCTGCAGCAGCTTCTCTGCTGGTTGGCAGCACAAACAACTAACATGACTTGTGTTTTCATCAACTCCAGAAAGCAAGCCATGGAAACCAAAAGCAGAGATCACTGTTCACTCTGAAAAGCAAATCTTTATGTTACATAGCTCTTACATGGAACTCTACCAAATTAGGCAATACCAGCTTTGGTCTTGCTCTATAGACATGGGAAACACTAACTGGCACAGAGTGTAAGCAAAGAAAGCATAAGGCATGAAAGTGTCTGCAGCAGCTTCTCTGCTGGTTGGCAACACAAGCAACTAACAAGACTTGTGTTTTGATCAACTCCAGAAAGCAAGCCCTGGAAACCAAAAGCAGAGATCACAGTTCACTCTGTAAAGCAAATCTTTATGTTACATTGCTCTTACATGGAACTCTACCAAATTAGGCAATACCAGCTTTGCTCTTGCTCTATAGACATGGGAAACACTAACTGGTACAGAGTGTAAGCAAAGAAAGCATAAGGCATGAAAGTGTCTGCAGCAGCTTCTCTGGTGGTTGGCAACACAAGCAACTAACAAGACTTGTGTTTTGATCAACTTCAGAAAGCAAACTATAGAAACCAAAAGCAGAGATCACAGTTCACTCTGTAAAGCTAATCTGTATGTTACATAGCTCTATCACAGAAACTTAGTAAATTAGGCAGTAACAGCTTTAGTTCTCCTTCTATGGACATGAAAGACACCAACCGGTGCAGCGTAAAAGCCAGTAATGGATAAAGCAAGAGAGTGTCTGCAGCAGCTTCTCTGCTGGTTGGCAGCACAAACAACTAACATGACTTGTGTTTTCATCAACTCCAGAAAGCAAGCCATGGAAACCAAAAGCAGAAACCACTGTTCACTCGGAAATGCAAAGCTTTATGTTACAGTGCTCTTTCATGGAAACTTTGCAAATTAGGCAGTAACAGCTTTGGTCTTGCTCTATAGACATGAGAAACATCAACCGGTGGAGTGTCAAAGGAAAGGTTTCTGTTACATGGCTCTTTCATGGAAATCAAGCAAATTAGGAAGTACCCACCTTTATTCGTGGTCTGGTGACAAGCAAAACACATACATGTGCAAAGTGTAAACCGGTACTGCAAAAGGCAGGAAAGCGCCTTCAGCAGCTTCTCTATTTCTTGGGAACACAAACAACAGCCAAGACTTGTGTTTTGATCAACTCCAGAAAGCAAACCATAGAAACCAAAAGCAGAGATCACTGTTCACTCTGTAAAGCAAATCTTTATGTTACATAGCTCTATCACAGAAACTTAGTAAATTAGGCAGTAACAGCTTTAGTTCTCCTTCTATGGACATGAAAGACACCAAAGGTGCAGCGTAAAAGCCAGTAATGGATAAGGCAAGAGAGGGTCTGCAGCAGCTTCTCTGCTGGTTGGCAGCACAAACAACTAACATGACTTGTGTTTTCATCAACTCCAGAAAGCAAGCCATGGAAACCAAAAGCAGAGATCACTGTTCACTCTGAAAAGCAAATCTTTATGTTACATAGCTCTTACATGGAACTCTACCAAATTAGGCAATACCAGCTTTGGTCTTGCTCTATAGACATGGGAAACACTAACTGGTACAGAGTGTAAGCAAAGAAAGCATAAGGCATGAAAGTGTCTGCAGCAGCTTCTCTGGTGGTTGGCAACACAAGCAACTAACAAGACTTGTGTTTTGATCAACTCCAGAAAGCAAACCATAGAAACCAAAAGCAGAGATCACTGTTCATTCTGTAAAGCAAATCTGTATGTTACATAGCTCTATCACAGAAACTTAGTAAATTAGGCAGTAACAGCTTTAGTTCTCCTTCTATGGACATGAAAGACACCAACCGGTGCAGCGTAAAAGCCAGTAATGGATAAAGCAAGAGAGGGTCTGCAGCAGCTTCTCTGCTGGTTGGCAGCACAAACAACTAACATGACTTGTGTTTTCATCAACTCCAGAAAGCAAGCCATGGAAACCAAAAGCAGAAACCACTGTTCACTCGGAAAAGCAAAGCTTTATGTTACAGTGCTCTTTCATGGAAACTTAGCAAATTAAGCAGTAACAGCTTTGGTCTTGCTCTATAGACATGAGAAACATCAACCGGTGGAGTGTCAAAGGAAAGGTTTCTGTTACATGGCTCTTTCATGGAAATCAAGCAAATTAGGAAGTACCCACCTTTATTAGTGGTCTGGTGACAAGCAAAACACATACATGTGCAAAGTGTAAACCGGTACTGCAAAAGGCAGGAAAGCGCCTTCAGCAGCTTCTCTATTTCTTGAGAACACAAACAACAGACAAGACTTGTGTTTTGATCAACTCCAGAAAGCAAACCATAGAAACCAAGAGCAGAGATCACTGTTCACTCTGTAAAGCAAATCTTTATGTTACATAGCTCTATCACAGAAACTTAGTAAATTAGGCAGTAACAGCTTTAGTTCTCCTTCTATGGACATGAAAGACACCAACCGGTGCAGCGTAAAAGCCAGTAATGGATAAGGCAAGAGAGGGTCTGCAGCAGCTTCTCTGCTGGTTGGCAGCACAAACAACTAACATGACTTGTGTTTTCATCAACTCCAGAAAGCAAGCCATGGAAACCAAAAGCAGAGATCACTGTTCACTCTGAAAAGCAAATCTTTATGTTACATAGCTCTTACATGGAACTCTACCAAATTAGGCAATACCAGCTTTGGTCTTGCTCTATAGACATGGGAAACACTAACTGGCACAGAGTGTAAGCAAAGAAAGCATAAGGCATGAAAGTGTCTGCAGCAGCTTCTCTGCTGGTTGGCAACACAAGCAACTAACAAGACTTGTGTTTTGATCAACTCCAGAAAGCAAGCCCTGGAAACCAAAAGCAGAGATCACAGTTCACTCTGTAAAGCAAATCTTTATGTTACATTGCTCTTACATGGAACTCTACCAAATTAGGCAATACCAGCTTTGCTCTTGCTCTATAGACATGGGAAACACTAACTGGTACAGAGTGTAAGCAAAGAAAGCATAAGGCATGAAAGTGTCTGCAGCAGCTTCTCTGGTGGTTGGCAACACAAGCAACTAACAAGACTTGTGTTTTGATCAACTCCAGAAAGCAAACTATAGAAACCAAAAGCAGAGATCACAGTTCACTCTGTAAAGCTAATCTGTATGTTACATAGCTCTATCACAGAAACTTAGTAAATTAGGCAGTAACAGCTTTAGTTCTCCTTCTATGGACATGAAAGACACCAACCGGTGCAGCGTAAAAGCCAGTAATGGATAAAGCAAGAGAGTGTCTGCAGCAGCTTCTCTGCTGGTTGGCAGCACAAACAACTAACATGACTTGTGTTTTCATCAACTCCAGAAAGCAAGCCATGGAAACCAAAAGCAGAAACCACTGTTCACTCGGAAATGCAAAGCTTTATGTTACAGTGCTCTTTCATGGAAACTTTGCAAATTAGGCAGTAACAGCTTTGGTCTTGCTCTATAGACATGAGAAACATCAACCGGTGGAGTGTCAAAGGAAAGGTTTCTGTTACATGGCTCTTTCATGGAAATCAAGCAAATTAGGAAGTACCCACCTTTATTCGTGGTCTGGTGACAAGCAAAACACATACATGTGCAAAGTGTAAACCGGTACTGCAAAAGGCAGGAAAGCGCCTTCAGCAGCTTCTCTATTTCTTGGGAACACAAACAACAGCCAAGACTTGTGTTTTGATCAACTCCAGAAAGCAAACCATAGAAACCAAAAGCAGAGATCACTGTTCACTCTGTAAAGCAAATCTTTATGTTACATAGCTCTATCACAGAAACTTAGTAAATTAGGCAGTAACAGCTTTAGTTCTCCTTCTATGGACATGAAAGACACCAAAGGTGCAGCGTAAAAGCCAGTAATGGATAAGGCAAGAGAGGGTCTGCAGCAGCTTCTCTGCTGGTTGGCAGCACAAACAACTAACATGACTTGTGTTTTCATCAACTCCAGAAAGCAAGCCATGGAAACCAAAAGCAGAGATCACTGTTCACTCTGAAAAGCAAATCTTTATGTTACATAGCTCTTACATGGAACTCTATCAAATTAGGCAATACCAGCTTTGGTCTTGCTCTATAGACATGGGAAACACTAACTGGTACAGAGTGTAAGCAAAGAAAGCATAAGGCATGAAAGTGTCTGCAGCAGCTTCTCTGGTGGTTGGCAACACAAGCAACTAACAAGACTTGTGTTTTGATCAACTCCAGAAAGCAAACCATAGAAACCAAAAGCAGAGATCACTGTTCATTCTGTAAAGCAAATCTGTATGTTACATAGCTCTATCACAGAAACTTAGTAAATTAGGCAGTAACAGCTTTAGTTCTCCTTCTATGGACATGAAAGACACCAACCGGTGCAGCGTAAAAGCCAGTAATGGATAAAGCAAGAGAGGGTCTGCAGCAGCTTCTCTGCTGGTTGGCAGCACAAACAACTAACATGACTTGTGTTTTCATCAACTCCAGAAAGCAAGCCATGGAAACCAAAAGCAGAAACCACTGTTCACTCGGAAAAGCAAAGCTTTATGTTACAGTGCTCTTTCATGGAAACTTAGCAAATTAAGCAGTAACAGCTTTGGTCTTGCTCTATAGACATGAGAAACATCAACCGGTGGAGTGTCAAAGGAAAGGTTTCTGTTACATGGCTCTTTCATGGAAATCAAGCAAATTAGGAAGTACCCACCTTTATTAGTGGTCTGGTGACAAGCAAAACACATACATGTGCAAAGTGTAAACCGGTACTGCAAAAGGCAGGAAAGCGCCTTCAGCAGCTTCTCTATTTCTTGAGAACACAAACAACAGACAAGACTTGTGTTTTGATCAACTCCAGAAAGCAAACCATAGAAACCAAGAGCAGAGATCACTGTTCACTCTGTAAAGCAAATCTTTATGTTACATAGCTCTATCACAGAAACTTAGTAAATTAGGCAGTAACAGCTTTAGTTCTCCTTCTATGGACATGAAAGACACCAACCGGTGCAGCGTAAAAGCCAGTAATGGATAAGGCAAGAGAGGGTCTGCAGCAGCTTCTCTGCTGGTTGGCAGCACAAACAACTAACATGACTTGTGTTTTCATCAACTCCAGAAAGCAAGCCATGGAAACCAAAAGCAGAGATCACTGTTCACTCTGAAAAGCAAATCTTTATGTTACATAGCTCTTACATGGAACTCTACCAAATTAGGCAATACCAGCTTTGGTCTTGCTCTATAGACATGGGAAACACTAACTGGCACAGAGTGTAAGCAAAGAAAGCATAAGGCATGAAAGTGTCTGCAGCAGCTTCTCTGCTGGTTGGCAACACAAGCAACTAACAAGACTTGTGTTTTGATCAACTCCAGAAAGCAAGCCCTGGAAACCAAAAGCAGAGATCACAGTTCACTCTGTAAAGCAAATCTTTATGTTACATTGCTCTTACATGGAACTCTACCAAATTAGGCAATACCAGCTTTGCTCTTGCTCTATAGACATGGGAAACACTAACTGGTACAGAGTGTAAGCAAAGAAAGCATAAGGCATGAAAGTGTCTGCAGCAGCTTCTCTGGTGGTTGGCAACACAAGCAACTAACAAGACTTGTGTTTTGATCAACTCCAGAAAGCAAACTATAGAAACCAAAAGCAGAGATCACAGTTCACTCTGTAAAGCTAATCTGTATGTTACATAGCTCTATCACAGAAACTTAGTAAATTAGGCAGTAACAGCTTTAGTTCTCCTTCTATGGACATGAAAGACACCAACCGGTGCAGCGTAAAAGCCAGTAATGGATAAAGCAAGAGAGTGTCTGCAGCAGCTTCTCTGCTGGTTGGCAGCACAAACAACTAACATGACTTGTGTTTTCATCAACTCCAGAAAGCAAGCCATGGAAACCAAAAGCAGAAACCACTGTTCACTCGGAAAAGCAAAGCTTTATGTTACAGTGCTCTTTCATGGAAACTTAGCAAATTAGGCAGTAACAGCTTTGGTCTTGCTCTATAGACATGAGAAACATCAACCGGTGGAGTGTCAAAGGAAAGGTTTCTGTTACATGGCTCTTTCATGGAAATCAAGCAAATTAGGAAGTACCCACCTTTATTCGTGGTCTGGTGACAAGCAAAACACATACATGTGCAAAGTGTAAACCGGTACTGCAAAAGGCAGGAAAGCGCCTTCAGCAGCTTCTCTATTTCTTGGGAACACAAACAACAGCCAAGACTTGTGTTTTGATCAACTCCAGAAAGCAAACCATAGAAACCAAAAGCAGAGATCACTGTTCACTCTGTAAAGCAAATCTTTATGTTACATAGCTCTATCACAGAAACTTAGTAAATTAGGCAGTAACAGCTTTAGTTCTCCTTCTATGGACATGAAAGACACCAAAGGTGCAGCGTAAAAGCCAGTAATGGATAAGGCAAGAGAGGGTCTGCAGCAGCTTCTCTGCTGGTTGGCAGCACAAACAACTAACATGACTTGTGTTTTCATCAACTCCAGAAAGCAAGCCATGGAAACCAAAAGCAGAGATCACTGTTCACTCTGAAAAGCAAATCTTTATGTTACATAGCTCTTACATGGAACTCTATCAAATTAGGCAATACCAGCTTTGGTCTTGCTCTATAGACATGGGAAACACTAACTGGTACAGAGTGTAAGCAAAGAAAGCATAAGGCATGAAAGTGTCTGCAGCAGCTTCTCTGCTGGTTGGCAACACAAGCAACTAACAAGACTTGTGTTTTGATCAACTCCAGAAAGCAAACCATAGAAACCAAAAGCAGAGATCACAGTTCACTCTGTAAAGCAAATCTGTATGTTACATAGCTCTATCACAGAAACTTAGTAAATTAGGCAGTAACAGCTTTAGTTCTCCTTCTATGGACATGAAAGACACCAACCGGTGCAGCGTAAAAGCCAGTAATGGATAAAGCAAGAGAGGGTCTGCAGCAGCTTCTCTGCTGGTTGGCAGCACAAACAACTAACATGACTTGTGTTTTCATCAACTCCAGAAAGCAAGCCATGGAAACCAAAAGCAGAAACCACTGTTCACTCGGAAAAGCAAAGCTTTATGTTACAGTGCTCTTTCATGGAAACTTAGCAAATTAAGCAGTAACAGCTTTGGTCTTGCTCTATAGACATGAGAAACATCAACCGGTGGAGTGTCAAAGGAAAGGTTTCTGTTACATGGCTCTTTCATGGAAATCAAGCAAATTAGGAAGTACCCACCTTTATTAGTGGTCTGGTGACAAGCAAAACACATACATGTGCAAAGTGTAAACCGGTACTGCAAAAGGCAGGAAAGCGCCTTCAGCAGCTTCTCTATTTCTTGAGAACACAAACAACAGACAAGACTTGTGTTTTGATCAACTCCAGAAAGCAAACCATAGAAACCAAAAGCAGAGATCACTGTTCACTCTGTAAAGCAAATCTTTATGTTACATAGCTCTATCACAGAAACTTAGTAAATTAGGCAGTAACAGCTTTAGTTCTCCTTCTATGGACATGAAAGACACCAACCGGTGCAGCGTAAAAGCCAGTAATGGATAAGGCAAGAGAGGGTCTGCAGCAGCTTCTCTGCTGGTTGGCAGCACAAACAACTAACAAGACTTGTGTTTTGATCAACTCCAGAAAGCAAACTATAGAAACCAAAAGCAGAGATCACTGTTCACTCTGTAAAGCAAATCTTTATGTTACATAGCTCTTACATGGAACTCTACCAAATTAGGCAATACCAGCTTTGGTCTTGCTCTATAGACATGGGAAACACTAACTGGTACAGAGTGTAAGCAAGTAAAGGATAAGGCATGAAAGTGTCTGCAGCAGCTTCTCTGCTGGTTGGCAACACAAGCAACTAACAAGACTTGTGTTTTGATCAACTCCAGAAAGCAAGCCCTGGAAACCAAAAGCAGAGATCACAGTTCACTCTGTAAAGCAAATCTTTATGTTACATTGCTCTTACATGGAACTCTACCAAATTAGGCAATACCAGCTTTGGTCTTGCTCTATAGACATGGGAAACACTAACTGGTACAGAGTGTAAGCAAAGAAAGCATAAGGCATGAAAGTGTCTGCAGCAGCTTCTCTGGTGGTTGGCAACACAAGCAACTAACAAGACTTGTGTTTTGATCAACTCCAGAAAGCAAACTATAGAAACCAAAAGCAGAGATCACTGTTCACTCTGTAAAGCAAATCTGTATGTTACATAGCTCTATCACAGAAACTTAGTAAATTAGGCAGTAACAGCTTTAGTTCTCCTTCTATGGACATGAAAGACACCAACCGGTGCAGCGTAAAAGCCAGTAATGGATAAAGCAAGAGAGTGTCTGCAGCAGCTTCTCTGCTGGTTGGCAGCACAAACAACTAACATGACTTGTGTTTTCATCAACTCCAGAAAGCAAGCCATGGAAACCAAAAGCAGAAACCACTGTTCACTCGGAAAAGCAAAGCTTTATGTTACAGTGCTCTTTCATGGAAACTTTGCAAATTAGGCAGTAACAGCTTTGGTCTTGCTCTATAGACATGAGAAACACTAACTGGTACAGAGTGTAAGCAAGTAAAGCATAAGGCATGAAAGTGTCTGCAGCAGCTTCTCTGCTGGTTGGCAACACAAGCAACTAACAAGACTTGTGTTTTGATCAACTCCAGAAAGCAAACCATAGAAACCAAAAGCAGAGATCACTGTTCACTCTGTAAAGCAAATCTTTATGTTACATAGCTCTATCACAGAAACAGTAAATTAGGCAGTAACAGCTTTAGTTCTCCTTCTATGGACATGAAAGACACCAAAGGTGCAGCGTAAAAGCCAGTAATGGATAAGGCAAGAGAGGGTCTGCAGCAGCTTCTCTGCTGGTTGGCAGCACAAACAACTAACATGACTTGTGTTTTCATCAACTCCAGAAAGCAAGCCATGGAAACCAAAAGCAGAGATCACTGTTCACTCTGAAAAGCAAATCTTTATGTTACATAGCTCTTACATGGAACTCTATCAAATTAGGCAATACCAGCTTTGGTCTTGCTCTATAGACATGGGAAACACTAACTGGTACAGAGTGTAAGCAAAGAAAGCATAAGGCATGAAAGTGTCTGCAGCAGCTTCTCTGCTGGTTGGCAACACAAGCAACTAACAAGACTTGTGTTTTGATCAACTCCAGAAAGCAAACTATAGAAACCAAAAGCAGAGATCACTGTTCATTCTGTAAAGCAAATCTGTATGTTACATAGCTCTATCACAGAAACTTAGTAAATTAGGCAGTAACAGCTTTAGTTCTCCTTCTATGGACATGAAAGACACCAACCGGTGCAGCGTAAAAGCCAGTAATGGATAAAGCAAGAGAGGGTCTGCAGCAGCTTCTCTGCTGGTTGGCAGCACAAACAACTAACATGACTTGTGTTTTCATCAACTCCAGAAAGCAAGCCATGGAAACCAAAAGCAGAAACCACTGTTCACTCGGAAAAGCAAAGCTTTATGTTACAGTGCTCTTTCATGGAAACTTAGCAAATTAAGCAGTAACAGCTTTGGTCTTGCTCTATAGACATGAGAAACATCAACCGGTGGAGTGTCAAAGGAAAGGTTTCTGTTACATGGCTCTTTCATGGAAATCAAGCAAATTAGGAAGTACCCACCTTTATTAGTGGTCTGGTGACAAGCAAAACACATACATGTGCAAAGTGTAAACCGGTACTGCAAAAGGCAGGAAAGCGCCTTCAGCAGCTTCTCTATTTCTTGAGAACACAAACAACAGACAAGACTTGTGTTTTGATCAACTCCAGAAAGCAAACCATAGAAACCAAAAGCAGAGATCACTGTTCACTCTGTAAAGCAAATCTTTATGTTACATAGCTCTATCACAGAAACTTAGTAAATTAGGCAGTAACAGCTTTAGTTCTCCTTCTATGGACATGAAAGACACCAACCGGTGCAGCGTAAAAGCCAGTAATGGATAAGGCAAGAGAGGGTCTGCAGCAGCTTCTCTGCTGGTTGGCAGCACAAACAACTAACATGACTTGTGTTTTCATCAACTCCAGAAAGCAAGCCATGGAAACCAAAAGCAGAGATCACAGTTCATTCTGTAAAGCAAATCTTTATGTTACATAGCTCTTACATGGAACTCTATCAAATTAGGCAATACCAGCTTTGGTCTTGCTCTATAGACATGGGAAACACTAACTGGTACAGAGTGTAAGCAAAGAAAGCATAAGGCATGAAAGTGTCTGCAGCAGCTTCTCTGCTGGTTGGCAACACAAGCAACTAACAAGACTTGTGTTTTGATCAACTCCAGAAAGCAAACCATAGAAACCAAAAGCAGAGATCACAGTTCACTCTGTAAAGCAAATCTTTATGTTACATAGCTCTATCACAGAAACTTAGTAAATTAGGCAGTAACAGCTTTAGTTCTCCTCCTATGGACATGAAAGACACCAACCGGTGCAGCGTAAAAGCCAGTAATGGATAAGGCAAGAGAGGGTCTGCAGCAGCTTCTCTGCTGGTTGGCAGCACAAACAACTAACATGACTTGTGTTTTCATCAACTCCAGAAAGCAAGCCATGGAAACCAAAAGCAGAGATCACTGTTCACTCTGAAAAGCAAATCTTTATGTTACATAGCTCTTACATGGAACTCTACCAAATTAGGCAATACCAGCTTTGGTCTTGCTCTATAGACATGGGAAACACTAACTGGTACAGAGTGTAAGCAAGTAAAGGATAAGGCATGAAAGTGTCTGCAGCAGCTTCTCTGCTGGTTGGCAACACAAGCAACTAACAAGACTTGTGTTTTGATCAACTCCAGAAAGCAAACCATAGAAACCAAAAGCAGAGATCACAGTTCACTCTGTAAAGCAAATCTTTATGTTACATAGCTCTATCACAGAAACAGTAAATTAGGCAGTAACAGCTTTAGTTCTCCTCCTATGGACATGAAAGACACCAACCGGTGCAGCGTAAAAGCCAGTAATGGATAAGGCAAGAGAGGGTCTGCAGCAGCTTCTCTGCTGGTTGGCAGCACAAACAACTAACATGACTTGTGTTTTCATCAACTCCAGAAAGCAAGCCATGGAAACCAAAAGCAGAGATCACTGTTCACTCTGAAAAGCAAATCTTTATGTTACATAGCTCTTACATGGAACTCTACCAAATTAGGCAATACCAGCTTTGGTCTTGCTCTATAGACATGGGAAACACTAACTGGTACAGAGTGTAAGCAAGTAAAGGATAAGGCATGAAAGTGTCTGCAGCAGCTTCTCTGCTGGTTGGCAACACAAGCAACTAACAAGACTTGTGTTTTGATCAACTCCAGAAAGCAAGCCCTGGAAACCAAAAGCAGAGATCACAGTTCACTCTGTAAAGCAAATCTTTATGTTACATTGCTCTTACATGGAACTCTACCAAATTAGGCAATACCAGCTTTGGTCTTGCTCTATAGACATGGGAAACACTAACTGGTACAGAGTGTAAGCAAAGAAAGCATAAGGCATGAAAGTGTCTGCAGCAGCTTCTCTGGTGGTTGGCAACACAAGCAACTAACAAGACTTGTGTTTTGATCAACTCCAGAAAGCAAACTATAGAAACCAAAAGCAGAGATCACTGTTCACTCTGTAAAGCAAATCTGTATGTTACATAGCTCTATCACAGAAACTTAGTAAATTAGGCAGTAACAGCTTTAGTTCTCCTTCTATGGACATGAAAGACACCAACCGGTGCAGCGTAAAAGCCAGTAATGGATAAAGCAAGAGAGTGTCTGCAGCAGCTTCTCTGCTGGTTGGCAGCACAAACAACTAACATGACTTGTGTTTTCATCAACTCCAGAAAGCAAGCCATGGAAACCAAAAGCAGAAACCACTGTTCACTCGGAAAAGCAAAGCTTTATGTTACAGTGCTCTTTCATGGAAACTTTGCAAATTAGGCAGTAACAGCTTTGGTCTTGCTCTATAGACATGAGAAACATCAACCGGTGGAGTGTCAAAGGAAAGGTTTCTGTTACATGGCTCTTTCATGGAAATCAAGCAAATTAGGAAGTACCCACCTTTATTCGTGGTCTGGTGACAAGCAAAACACATACATGTGCAAAGTGTAAACCGGTACTGCAAAAGGCAGGAAAGCGCCTTCAGCAGCTTCTCTATTTCTTGAGAACACAAACAACAGACAAGACTTGTGTTTTGATCAACTCCAGAAAGCAAACCATAGAAACCAAAAGCAGAGATCACTGTTCACTCTGTAAAGCAAATCTTTATGTTACATAGCTCTATCACAGAAACTTAGTAAATTAGGCAGTAACAGCTTTAGTTCTCCTTCTATGGACATGAAAGACACCAACCGGTGCAGCGTAAAAGCCAGTAATGGATAAGGCAAGAGAGGGTCTGCAGCAGCTTCTCTGCTGGTTGGCAGCACAAACAACTAACATGACTTGTGTTTTCATCAACTCCAGAAAGCAAGCCATGGAAACCAAAAGCAGAGATCACTGTTCACTCTGAAAAGCAAATCTTTATGTTACATAGCTCTTACATGGAACTCTATCAAATTAGGCAATACCAGCTTTGCTCTTGCTCTATAGACATGGGAAACACTAACTGGTACAGAGTGTAAGCAAGTAAAGCATAAGGCATGAAAGTGTCTGCAGCAGCTTCTCTGCTGGTTGGCAACACAAGCAACTAACAAGACTTGTGTTTTGATCAACTCCAGAAAGCAAACTATAGAAACCAAAAGCAGAGATCACAGTTCACTCTGTAAAGCTAATCTGTATGTTACATAGCTCTATCACAGAAACTTAGTAAATTAGGCAGTAACAGCTTTAGTTCTCCTTCTATGGACATGAAAGACACCAACCGGTGCAGCGTAAAAGCCAGTAATGGATAAAGCAAGAGAGTGTCTGCAGCAGCTTCTCTGCTGGTTGGCAGCACAAACAACTAACATGACTTGTGTTTTCATCAACTCCAGAAAGCAAGCCATGGAAACCAAAAGCAGAAACCACTGTTCACT
>NW_026961063.1:288105-325260 GCF_021018805.1 Prinia subflava | reverse complement strand
GAGCTCTCCAGCTCTCACCCCCTCCACCACAGGGACGGTCCCGGAGAAGGGAGAGCTGTCCCAGCACAGCTCCCCCAGCCTTAACTACAGCCACAAGCATCAACAATCATGTCAGGAATGTCAGTCTTGACAATATTGCTGTCGCGATCGAAGTAGAGGATGGAGAGCGGCCGGCGCCGCGTGGGCACGCAGCAGGAATGCCCCGAGGCCTGGATGTTGTTGGCTTTGACCAGGTTGAAGACGGCTGTGTGGAAGGACGAGGCCATGCCAGGGCTGCCTGCCACGTGCAGAGGGCACTGGCCCACGCAGTAATTTATTTGGTAGCCCTCGGGCTTGATGATCCAGTCGTTCCAACCGATGTCACGGAAGTCCACGTAGTAATCCTTGCGGCAGCACAGGTTGGAGTTCTGGCTGCAGCGGAGGCTGCGCTTGGCCACGCGGTGTTCGGGCTCCTTCACCTTCACCTTGGCCACCAGGAAAGGCTGATGGGACCGGCTGGCGTTGACCTGAGCCGTGACATCCCTGCTGTCCCCGCCGCTCTCCAGTTCCAGGCGCAGGCTCCGGCTCTGCCCGCTCAGGAAGCTCTGCGGGGCCGGCAGGAGGGGGAAGGAGCGCCAGCCGCTGCCCACCGTGCTCAGCCGCCTCTCCGCCAGCAGCGTGCGGTTGTCCCCGGCCGCGGCGGCGTTTTCACCGGCCAGGAAGATCCTCAGGGTGAGGCTGGCCCGGGGCGCTCGCAGGTAGAGCCAGAGCTGCGCCTGCAGGATGCGAATGTCCTGGTCCTGCGCCTGGCTGAACTGGAACTGCAGCCCCAAACTGGAGGGGGATGTGAGATCTGAGGGGAGAAAGGGATGAGGAGATGAGGGCTGAGGGATGCTCCCCGCCCATACAGAGAGTCCAGCTCCCTCCGTCCTCCACAATTCCCTGGGAATGCAGCCTCGGGAATGAGGGGCTGCCCCACGCTGCCTGGCAGGAGTGCACAAGAGGAGCCTGCTCTTACCTGGCCCTGGAAAATGTTCCCAGCCTCCCAAGCTAACCCTGCAGCTCCCAGCTCCAACTATCCAGGAGCTCCAGGCACCCTGGGGACCCTCGCGTTTTGGGGGGACCCTCGTGTTTTGGGGGGACAGGGGACCGGCATCACAACCCCTCGGGTGCAGGGTCCCAACAGGCAGGAGCAGGGAGGGTCCACCCCCCCCTCCCGGCACCGCGATGTCACCGATGCAGATGCGGTGACCCCCGAGTGGCTCCGGGTCCCCGCACCCCGCGGGGCTCCCCGTCCCTGGGGGTCCCCAGGGCGCAGGACACGGACCCCTCGCCGTCGGGGACGGCGTGGTCGCCCACGGGGGTCTCGCACCCACCTGTCTCGGCGAAACTGATGATCTCGTAGCCCTGCTCCTCTTCCTCCTCTCCGGTAACACCGGCGCTCCGCTGGGCGCCTCCCGCCTGCAGCCGCCGCAGGGCGCGGGCCACGGCGGCGCGGGGCACGGCGTGGGCGAGCCGCGGGCGATCGCGGAGCCGGAGCTTTTCCAGCAGCTGCTTCTTGGCCACCTCCTCCAGCAGCCGCCGCTCGGAGCCCGCCGGGCACGACGGGCAGCGCGGCTCGGCGGCCGCGCACAGAACCACGGCCAGCAGCAGCCACGGGCCGCGCACCGCCATCCGCGCCCACCGGCCGGGACGGGACACCGGGAGCGGCACGGACGGGGCGGGACCGGCACCGGCACCGAGGGACCGGCACGGACAGGACCGGAGCGGCGCGACGGGAGCGCGTCGGTGGCACGGGAGCTGCACCGGGAGCGGTGCGGCAGGGTGGGAGCGGCACCGGGAGCGGAGCCGATGGCACGGGAGCGGCACCGGGAGCGGCGCCCAAGGGAGGGGAGCGGCACCGGGAGCGGTGCGGCGGGGCGGGAGCGGTACCGGGAGCGGTGCGGCGGGGCGGGAGCGGCACCGGGAGCGGTGCGGCGGGGCGGGAGCGGTACCGGGAGCGGAGCCGATGGCACGGGAGCGGCACCGGGAGCGCGTCGGTGGCACGGGAGCGGCACCGGGAGCGGTGCGGCGGGGCGGGAGCGGCACCGGGAGCGGTGCGGCAGGGTGGGAGCGGTACCGGGAGCGGTGCGGCGGGGCCTGCTTTGGGCACCTGCGGCCGGGGGCGGTCCCGCCGCCCCCCCGCCCCCCGCCATTGGCCGCTGCCCGGCCCGTCCCGTCGGGGATTACCGGGATTAGCACCCCACCCCCGCCTCCCCGCGGGGGGGTCGGCGAGCAGCCCCCCATCCTCCGCCGATCCCGGTCCCCGCCATCCATGGCGGGGGTGCGAGAGGAGTCCCACGGGGGGCCGAGCACCGGTGCCAGCTGTGCCCGCGTGGGTTGGACACGAGTGAGGGGTGAGGGGTCTCACGGGGGGAGGTTCATAGGGGTGTGCACAAACACCGGAATGTGCAGAGCTGTGTGGGCAACGGGCTCTGCCTGCCCCTAACCCTAACCCTAACCCTGGCATCTGCCCTGGGGAGGAGAAACCCCAGCCAGCCCCCCAGTACGGGCAGTGGGATCGTCCAAAACCTTCAGGGAGGGAGGGCTGGGGCAAATCCCTGCTAGTGGAGGGGCCCCAGCACCCGGAGGGATCCCAGCTCAGCTGCCCATCAGATCCCACAGACCCGCCCCCAGGCTGGGCACTGTCCTCCCGGGCACCCTCGAGCCATTGTGGCAGTGACAGCCCCGTTGGGTGCTGACAGAGGACCCAGGGGTGATCAAGGGGCTCCTGGGCTGACCCCGCAGCTCCTGGGGACTGTCACATCTCTGGGCTTTTGTCACTCCCAGCAGGTGATGGGTTTGGGGGTCTGAGCCCACCCCTTGGACCGCCTGCTCCATGCTCAGCCCGAGGCAGAGCTGGGAAGGGCTGGTGAGCTCACAGTGTCCCCTCCTCCTCACACAATAAAAAGGGATTCGTGTGTCCTGAGGATTTCAGGAGGTGACAGCCAGCGTCACATCAACCTGAAGATGTTTCATGGACTCTTTGGAGCGGGATGTGCAGGCTGAGGCAGGGCAGGAACCTCAGGATAGGGATGCAAAGTGCCGCAGTGTTGGAGGATTGGCAGAGCCCAGCTGGAGCAGGGAAACCAGGGAACTTGACGCCCTGCCAGGCTGGTGCTCTGGCATGTCCTGTGCCCACCGCGCCGTGCACCGACTCCAAGGTCTTGACCACACGGAGCCCCTGGCCCTGGCCAAGCCAGAGGTGCCATGTAAACAGAGTCTGGGAAAAAGCACCCACCGGAGGTGATGCAACCACGGAGCAAGGGGCAAAGGGCTCAGCTGGCTGGGCCCGCTGGCAGCTCCCAGAATAGCCCAGGAATGTCAACAGAGAGGAATGAGTGGGCACAGGCCTGGGAGCACGGATCCCACAGGGCCTGGGAGCCCTGGCTGCAGGCAGGAGCGGGATGGAGCAGGGTTGTTGTCCCCTGAGATTCTCCTCGGGGTTGCTGTTTCCCGAGGTAATCAGGATTTTCGTCTTCTCTTTGCCCTAAGTGTTTCACACCAGAGCCAGAGACGACAAGCTGAGTCCCCAGTCCGTGTTATCAAGGTTTATTCTTAATTATCTCTCAGTTCTTTCCCAGCTTTGCAAGGCGTCCCCAGCAGAGTGGACACACGGGACAGATCAGAGAGCCCCACACCTTATGTACCCCTGACCCAACCACCATCCAAAATGAACTTTTTATTTACAAAATCTTACCAATACCTACTACCCATGCTAACAGGTCATTTCTACTCTAAACCAATCTCTAAAATCCAACTCAGCACAAGATGGGGGACGAGAGCAAGAACAAGGAGCACAGGGGCCACTCCCCAATTCCTCCATCTTGTCTCTTCAACCCCATACACTAAAAATCCTAAATTCTACATTTACACTGTATAATAAAGTAGCTACTACTTATTTTAAATTCTGTCAGCTTGTGATTCTTCACACACTGTGGGCATTCACTGCCATGGCAGGGATCAGAGGCAGTGCCCTCCTGGGCTCTGTGTGAGGCTGCCTGAGCCCCTTGGACAGACCCCAGACCCCCTGTCCGGTCTCCAAACCCTCCAGGGCGGCCACAGGAATGTTCTAGACTCCAGCAAGGATGGAGCAGGATGGAGGAGGTGGCACTTCCAGGCACACGTGCTCCCAGGAAAGGATGCTCCCAGATGGAGAGCGACTCCTTAAACCACCTGGAGTGACAGGATCAGGGCTGATGGCTTCCCACTGACAGAGGACAGAGTTAGGTGGGATATGGGGAAGCAATTCCTCACTGGGAGGTTGGGGAGGCACCGGCACAGGTTGCTCAGAGAAGTCCCATGCCTGAAGTGGGGGCTTCAAACCCCATTACTGAAGTGTTTGAGGCCACATTGGACAGGGTTTGGAGCAGCCTGGGATGGTGAAAGGTGTCTTTGCCCATGGAACTTGATGAGCTTTAAGGTCCCTTCCACCCCAAACCATCCCAGATTTTGTGATGCACTTACAAATGTTCAGGCCCCCTCCCAAATATTTGGATTCCTGCCCCATTTTGGACTCACTCCTTGTGCCCCACAGGCTCCTTGCCCTGCTGTGCCGTATTCCCCCATCCCTGCCAGATCCCAGAGCCACGCTCGGGGCTGTGGCACAGCAGCAAACAGCAGATAAAGAGTAGAAAAATGAATGAGGCACCCTCCAAAACCCACACACTCCATTCCAGGCCGTGAGCAGGGCGTCCCTAAAAGGATTAACCCTGTTAAACCTGCCCGGACCCCTCTGCATGAGGCAGCATCCAATGAACCCCAAATCCACCTCCAGCTTGGCAAGAGCATCCGACCCCCAGCCCCTCACACCGCGTGCCCCCGGGCACGCTCCGGCCCCCGGATCTAGGGCAGGGGTCAGCGCGGAGCTCTTGCACCCGTTGCATAATTGTGTTGTTGATTAAGCGGTTCCCAGAAAGCAAAGCCCAGGGACTGACCTGACCAAAATACCCCCCAAGGTCCCCCTGCGCCAGCTCCTGGTGCAACGCGGCTCCGGGGCCTCTGACCCCGTGGCCGTTGGGGCGAATGTGGCACCTGGTGACCTGACCTGGAGGTGACAACGGGCTGGGCTGAGCTGGGAGCCCCCAAAGAGCTCGTGCTGAGCATGGAATCATGGAATCATGGAGTAGTGGAATCGTGGAATCATGAAAAATGGAATTTTGGGATCACGGAATCATGGAATCATGGAGTAGTGGAATCGTGGAATCATGAAAAAATGGAATTTTGGGATCATGGAATCATGGAATCATGGAATCATGGAATCATGGAAACATGGAGTCATGGAATCATGGAATCATGGAATCATGGATTCGTGGAATCATGGAATCATGGAATCATGGAATCATGGAAACATGGAATCATGGAATCATGGAATCATGGAAACATGGAGTCATGGAATCATGGAATCATGGAATCATGGATTCGTGGAATCATGGAATCATGGAATCATGGAATCATGGAAACATGGAATCATGGAATCATGAAAAAATGGAATTTTGGAATCATGGAATCATGGAGTCATGGAATCATGGAATCATGGAATCGTGGAATCATGGAATCGTGGAATCATGGAATCGTGGAATCGTGGAATCATGGAATCATGGAATCATGAAAAAATGGAATTTTGGAATCATGAAAAAATGGAATTTTGGAATCATGGAATCATGGAATCATGGAATCATGGAATCATGGAATCGTGGAATCATGGAATCGTGGAATCATGGAATCGTGGAATCGTGGAATCATGGAATCATGGAATCATGAAAAATGGAATTTTGGAATCACGGAATCACGGAATCATGGAATCATGGAATCATGGAGTCATGGAATCATGGAATCATGGAATCATGGAAACATGGAATCATGGAATCATGAAAAAATGGAATTTTGGAATCATGGAATCATGGAGTCATGGAATCATGGAATCATGGAATCATGGAATCATGGAATCATGGAATCGTGGAATCATGGAATCATGCAATCATCCAAGTTGGAAAAGCCTGGCTCATTGGGCCCAACCATTAACCCAGCACAGCCAAGGCCACCACTAAACTGTGTCCCCAGCTGTCACATCCACACGTTTTTGAACACTTCCAGAGGTGGTGACTCCACCATACCCTGGGCAACACATTCCAGGGCTTGGACACCCTTTCCATGACGAAATTTTCCTTCATCTCCAACCTAAACCTCTCTGGACAGAACTTGAAGCTGTTTCCTCTTGCCCTGTTGCCCGTTCCTTGGGAGGAAAGCAGCTGTCACCACAGTGGTGGCACTGGCTGGGAACGGGCCATGAGACTGGGAATTAAACATTAACTCTTTTCAAGGCGAGGGAAGGGACTGTCAGAAATTCCCAGCCCTCCTGGGAGCTGGACCTGCCCAGGGGGCACTTGGCACAGTGTGCTTGGACCTTTGCTTCAGGGGCTGTTGATTCTGGCAAAGGATCCTTCCAGCACATCTGTCCCCTCCCGGAGTGGAGACCAAGGGGACATCACGTCTGTCCCTGTCGGTGCCACATCTGGATTGATTCCTTGGATGCTGTGTCCCCGTGGCATTGCTGTGCTGGGGGCTGCAGGGTAGGCTCCCCACTGGCCTTACTGGTCCCAACAGGACAAACTCCCAGCACTTGGCCTGAGCCATCCCTTCCAAAACCCCCTGAGAGGTCAGGTCTCAGGGTTGCTGTTCCCAGAGGTAATCAGGTTTTCAGTCTTCTCTTTGCCCTGAGTGTTTCACACCAGAGCCAGAGACGACAAGCTGAGTCCCCAGTCCGTGTTTCCAAGGTTGTTTATTCTTCATTATCTCAGTTCTTTCTCAGCTCTGCAGGGCATCCCCAGCAGAGCAGGACTGGGTGGATCAGAGAGCCCCACACCTTATGTACCCCTGACCCAACCACCATCCAAAATGAACTTTTTATTTCCAAAATTGTACCAATGCCTACTACCTATGCTAACAGGTCATTTCTACTCTAAACCAATCTCTAAAATCCAACTCAGCCAAAGATGGGGGACGAGAGCAAGAACAAGGAGCACAGGGGCCACTCCCCAATTCCTCCATCTTGCCTCTTCAACCCCATCTACTAAAAATCCTAGACTCTACATTTACACTCTGTGATTAACTAAATACTGCTTATTTTGAATTCTCCCAGCTTGTGATTCTTCACACACTGTGGGCATTCACTGCCATGGCAGGGATCAGAGGCAGTGTCCTCCTGGGCTCTGTGTGAGGCTGCCTGAGCCCCTTGGACAGACCCCAGACCCCCTGTCCGGTCTCCAAACCCTCCAGGGTGGCCAGAGGGATGTCCTGGACTCCGAAGTCAGGGGACACCAGCAGAGCACAGTGTCATGGCAGGGAGGAAGGAGCCCTGGCTCCAGGGATCATCACCCTTCCCTGGCTGCACCTTCCTCCCCCTGCATGGGAAGCGCCACTTTGGAATTCCTGAACCTTGGCCATGCCGTGCTGTGGGTGAGGAAGGGGCTTTAGGCCACATCCAGGTGCCTTTTTCCTCACCTCAGAGTCTCAGGGTTGTTCTCGTTGATCTGAGGGGTCTGTAGGGCCACAGGACCAGCCAGCGGCTCTCCTGCCCCTTCCCTGCTCCCTGCATGCCCATCCCAGGAAGCTTGGCACTGGCTCCAGGGAAGCTGTTTGTTCAATAAATATAGACAGTGAAATGAGGCGTTGGAAAAAGAAGGGAGAAAACAAACACCAAACCCTCTTTGGGTTTGCGCAAGTGGCCTTGGAGCCCAGACAGGATCGATCCCCGAGCCTTCCTCCCTTCCTGAGCGGCAGGAAGGCACCTGGACACTGGGATTTGGGGACATGGGGGTCCCTGCTCCACCAGGGCTGGGGGAGATGTGTGCAATGCGGGCTCTGTCACATGCCCGAGGCTTTTCCATCCCTTCTCCAGGTGTCACAGGTCCTGCAGGACAGCACATCCCTGTCCCAGCCAGAGCTGCTCATCCTGGAGCAGGCAGAGGGTCTGGAGCACCTCCTCACTCCTCTGACCCTTCTCCTCCACCTGGATCAGTTCTGTCCCAGTCTCTGGGCTCGGTTGTCAGCCCAGGTGGATCCCAGGAGTGAGGTCACCTGGCTGGGGACATGGAGGCCACCATTCCCTTGGGGCTTTGTCCTGGAGTGGGCAGTGGATGCAAAGCTGGAGCAAGGAGAGGGTCTGAGGTCACCTCCTCACTCTTCTGTCTCTTTCCCCCACCTGGATCAGTGGGGGATCATTGTTTTCAAGCCAATAATGATAATTTTAAAAAGTATATCTATAGATATTGTTAGACTTTTGTTTCTTCCTTCAATGGATTCTTGTGTCTTTCCAGGTACAGAGGTTTTTAAACAACCCATAACTGAATCAACTGAAAAAGTCTGTGTGTACAGGCGTGGGTGACTGTCCATGCTAAGAATGTCTTGGACCTCCTAAGAGGGGCATTCTCAAATTATTTTCAAGAGTCAATGTTTTTCAGGTGTCTGGGACAAATCACTGATTCTCTCAGCCCCTCAGGGAGAAAGTACCTCTTTACAAAGAGCTCACAAGGAAGGAGAAGGGCATTTTGGAGAAGCAGTGCTGTGACTCTTCTTGTTAATCTTTATGTTTGTGTTCTGTCCCAGCCTCTGGGGTCGGTTGTCCACCCTTGCAGGTGGATCCCAGCAGTGAGGTCACCCAGGTGGGGTCCCCCATTCCCTTGGGGCTTTGTGGGAGCACCTCCTGCAGGGTGTGTGAGTGTGGCCAAGCGCTGTCACCTGCTCCTGGCTCTTCTCTTCTTCATTCTCCACATGGGACAATGTGCATCCTGCCCTGGCTGCAGCCAGAGCTGCTCCAGGCTCATCATCCTGGAGCGGGCAGTGGATGCAAAGCTGGAGCAGGGAGAGGGTCTGAGAGCACCTCCTCACTCTTCTGACCCTTTCCCCCACCTGGATCAGTTCTGTCCTGGCCTCTGTGGTTGGCTGTCAGCACTTGCAGGGTGGACCCTAAAGCTGGAGTCACCCCAGGTGCCACCCCAGGACCCCATCCCAAATGTCCCA
The DNA here is from genome assembly GCF_021018805.1 of Prinia subflava. NCBI lineage: Eukaryota > Metazoa > Chordata > Aves > Passeriformes > Cisticolidae > Prinia > Prinia subflava. The sequence goes on along the minus strand of NW_026961063.1, from coordinate 316,221 downwards.
CCCCATGACCCCATCCCAAATCCCACCCCAGGACCTCGTCCCAAATGTCCCACCCCAGGACCTCGTCCCAAATATCCCACCCCAGGACCTCGTCCCAAATGTCCCACCCCAGGACCCCCTCCCAAATGTCCCACCCCAGGACCTCGTCCCAAATGTCCCACCCCAGGACCTCGTCCCAAATATCCCACCCCAGGACACCATCCCAAATGTCCCACCCCAGGACCTCGTCCCAAATGTCCCACCCCAGGACCTCGTCCCAAATATCCCACCCCACGACCCTGTCCCAAATCCCACCCCAGGACCCTGTCCCAAATCCCACCCCAGCACCTCCTCCCCTCTTTTCCAGTCCTCGCACACGGGGGACGTGTGGGGAGCGGTGGAGAAACCCGAGCCCGTGGTTACGTAAGGGGCAGACGTGTCGGAGCCGCCCTTTGCCCCTCGCTCTCACGGCCCTGGCATGTCCCACTTTGCTGTCACCAGGCTGGCGAGGGGCAGCGCGCCAGGGATGAGCCAAAGGGATGCTCTGCAGTGGGTGGGGGAATCCTGAGGCTGCCCCAAAACCCGTCAAAAAAATCCTCTTCAAAATCCCCAAAATCCCCAAAATCCCAAAATCCTCTTCAAAAAGCAGAGGAGTTTCTCAGTCCTGTCCTGATTTAGGACAGGGATGGCCAAATCCAGGTGGTTTTGGTGGAATGGGGAATTTGGCCCAAGGGAGGAATGGTGCCTTTCCCGGTGGGAGTTCCAGACCCTCTGTGTCCGGGGGGTTCCCATGCTATGCCCTGGATCTGTCTGGGCTGGATTAGGGGTTCTGCATCCCCCTGGGAAAGGCAGCTGAGATTTTTTGGGAGCAGTGTGGATGTGCCCAGCTGTTGGGAAAGATGAAGTAGAAAGACCTTGCAAATATGGTGGTTTAGATTCTGGGAGTCTGAGTTCAACAAGCGAGATAGAAATGAAAGCATGCTTTGAGATTTAGGGTGTAGGGTACAGAGCCATCAGCTTGTGAACAACGACCTGCTAAGCTGAGGGCCAGATCGTTTGATTAAACAATCCCCTTCTGCTTGCCTTGGGTGGTGGGACAATTGGCTGTATGTGTTGTTAACTTGTATTAGATTGGTTGGTCCAACTCATACTCTTCAACTTGGAAAGATATTTAATGTACGGGATTCGGGCTCTGCTCTCTGGGCTCTGTTGGCTGTTCCTGCTCTCCTGGCCTGCTTTAGCTGTGCCCAGCAGATACAAGCAAGGCCCTCACAATAAACCACCTGCTACCCCTGCAACTTTGCTTATAGAGATATTTTGTCGCCGACTCTACCGTCACAGAGACACTCCTTCACCCAGCCCCACTGCCCGGGTTTTCAGTGGCAGAACGGGGCTGTCCCGTGCCATCCCAGGGCTGCCCGTGCCAGGAGTGCAGGTGCTGGTGGATGACAGGGCACACACGTGTGCACACCACGGCTGGGAGTCTTTATTGAACACCAGCTAGCTGGGATGCTTGGAGAGGGAGACATTCCTCCCACTGGGATTGATTTCCCTCTCCTCTCCCTCATCAGGGACCATGGGGTGACCCCACTCCCCTCATGAGTGGGGCCATGGGGTGACCCCTGCCCTCCGTTCCCAGCAGCCCCAGTAGCCCAGGGTGGCCACTGGTGGCTCCTGTGCTGATGTAGCCGCCCCCAGGGCCACACCAGGACCTTGGGCTGGGATGGCAGCAGGACCACCCTGCTCTGGGCTCTGCAGCACCAGCAGGAGAAGGCTCTGGAGTCCATCAGGAGCCGGCCTGAGGAGCTGTGAGAGGCATCCACGGGCAGATCCCGAGGGGGAAAGAGCCCTGTGGGAGGTGAGAGAGGACAGGACTCGCACATTCAGCATCACCCTTGATGGAAAAACCCCTCTGCAGAGCTCCTGCCTCCTCCTCCCAGGACCCAGGAAGAGGCAGCCCCGTCCCGCCCCATCCCGCCCTCCCTCCCGCCCCGGCACCGCTCAGGTGCACCCGCAGGAGTCCACGATCATGTCGGGGATGTCTGTCTTGACGATGTTGCTGTCACGATCGTAGTAGAGCAGCGAGAGGGGCCGGCGCTGGGTGGGGACGCAGCAGGAGCCCACGGCCGCCGCCGCGCTGGCCACCTTGACGCGGTTGAGGACGGCGGTGTGGAAGGAGGCGGCGAGGCCGGGCACACCGGCCACGTGCAGCGGGCACAGCCCCGTGCAGAAATTCATGTGGTACCCATCGGGCTGGATGATCCAGTCCTCCCAACCGATCTCCTTGAAGTCCACGAAGAATTCCTGCCGGCAGCACATCGGCGAGCCCGCGCCGCAATCGACGCCGCGGCGATGGACGCGGTGATATTTCCTGGCCTGGGTTTGGGCCACCACAAATGGCCAGTGGGAATCGCTGTGGTTGGATGGAAGAGGGGACTCCCAGCCCTCCGGCACCTCCAGTTCCACCGTGAGCCGCGGGGTCTCTTGTCCGGAGAGGCTCCGGAGAGCTGCTCCGACGTCCAGCGTGGTCCAGCCGGATCTCTGCACCTCCAGCCGTGTCTCGCTGGCCACCGTCGTGTTTGGCCTTGCCGGGTCCGGCTGCAGGAGCCTGACGGTGACGGGCTGTGCCCCGAGCCCGGGGGCTGCCCAGAACAGGTAGAGGGTGGCCTGCAGGATCTCAGTGCTCCCGGCCACCTCCTGGGAGAAGCGGAAATGCAGGCGGACGCTGTGGGGAGTGGAGGATCCTGTGCACAGAACCAAGAGCAGAGTCAGGAGTGAAATGAAGAGGGGACTTGTCCCACTCCTTGCTGTGGGCAGTGACACCTTCCACTATCCCAGGTTGCTCCAAGCCTCGTCCTTGGACACTTCCAGGAATGGGGCAACTTCTCTGGCCCACCCTTACAGGGAAGAATTTTTTCCCCAAATCCCATCTAAATCTCCTTTTTTCCAATGTGAAGCCATTCCCCCTTGTCCTGGCACTCCAGGCCCTTGTTCAAAGTCCCTCTCCAGCTCTCTTGGAGCCCATGCAGATACTGGAAGGGGCTCTGAGGTCTTACTGGAACCTTCCCTTCTTCCTTGGCTGCAGAGCTGCTGCTCCTGCTGGCCAGGAAAGGGCTGAGAGGGCCACGAGAGCACTCAGGGCTCCTGGCACAGCTCTGCCCATGAGGGCACAACGCCCTCCCCGTGCTCCAAGCCTGGGTTCACCCCCCTGCTCGATTCCACAGAGCCAGGAGAGAACTCCCCGTTGTCCCAGTGTTGTTCCCGGAGGGCTTTGAGGACACGGTGCCTGCGAGGGGAGCAGAGCCCCCCACCTCACCACGAGGGATTTGGTCTGGGAAAGTGAAGGTGCAGGATGCTCTGGGGAATGGGGTGGCGGGCCTGTGTCTCTCCAAGGAAAGTTATCTGTGAGAAGCGGGATAATCTTTTTCCAGTGGCGCTTTTCAGGAGCCCTGGGTGTGTTTTTCTCCTCCCAGGAGCAGCAGATTCTGGAGTGAAATGAGGCACTCACTGCTTTGGGTGGGATGTGGAGGCACAGTGGGCTGGGGGGCTCCATCCACACTCTATGGGCTGACAGGAAATCAAAGCTAAAAATCCAACTTTGGAAAACGTGGCCGTGTGACCCCTTCACCTCCAGCACAAGGGGGAGGCTTCAGCCGAAGTGGGCCACAGGTGACAGGATAGAGGAGCACACAGGTGACAGGACAGAGCAGGACACCTGCACTCCGAGCCACCCTCCCTCCCCTGTGCGTGATACCCTCGGGATACGCTTGGGGGGTCCGGGAGCCTCTCCCACCTTCCAGCAGCAGCGTTCCCTCCATCTCGGAGCCCATGTAGATACTGGAAGGGGCTCTGAGGTCTTACTGGAACCTTCCCTTCTTCCTTGGCTGCAGAGCTGCTGCTCCTGCTGGCCAGGAAAGGGCTGACGGGGCCACGAGAGCACCACTGCCGCGCACCTCCCACGTCCTTTCCCTCCCTCCCCTCCTTTCCCTCCCTCCCCTCCTTTCCCTCCATCCCCCCCAGCCGCAGGACACGCACCTGCCTCAGCAAAGCTCAGGATCTCGTATTCCTGCCGCCCCATCCCGGGCCGGGCTGGGACGCGGCCGTCCCGGAGCACCCCCGGGAAGGCGGATCCCGCTCTCATCCTGCGCAGCGCGGTCAGCAGAGCCCCCCGGGACGGCGGCTGCGGGACCCCGGGCCTGGCTGGCAAGCGGAGCTTGGCCAGGATGCTCTGCTTGGCCAACGCCAGGAGCGCGTCCCGCTGCGCCCCGGGGCTCAGCGCGGCCACCCCGCACGCCGGGCACCACCCGGGCACCACCGAGCCCTTGGCCACCCGCAGGAGGCTCAGGAGCAGGAGAGCGGCTGTCATTGTCATCTCCGGGGGCGAGAGGTGACAGCGTGGGGGCTCCAGCAGCGTCCGAGAAGCCGGAGGGAACGAGGCAGCGGCAGCGCCGGGGCCAGGGAGCGGAGCAGGGTGGCAGAACTGGAGTGAGCGGGAGCACGGAGCGAGGATGGGCTCGTTCTCCTGACGTGGCCACAAATATTGGCTGATCCCGGGCGAGATAAACGCCCCTGCGCTCCCCCGGAGCCGCACGGCCCGGGCAGGTTAAGGTGGAGCCGGGCCGATGGTGCTGCTGCTCGGGGGGCGCAGAGCGGGGACATCGAGGCCACCCCGGTGCCACCCCGGTCCCACCGTGCACGGGCAGAGGCGTGGTGGGGGCTCCCGGGGACATGGGGGGTACCCCGGTGCGGGGTGGGGACCACGGAGGTGGGGGATCCCCGGGGAATGTGGGATCCCCGAGGATGGGGGGGTCTCTGGAGGTCGGGGATTCTCAGAGAAGGGGGATTCTGGGGGGTCGAGGGGATGTTGGAGGTGGGCGATGCCTGGAGGTGGGAGATCAGGACCAGTGAGGGATCCGCGGGGGATGGGGGATCCTCAGAAAAAGGGAATCTCAGGTGGATGGAGATTCCTGGTGGGATGAGGGACCCTTGGGGATAGGGAATGTATGAGGGATAAGAGATCCCCGGGAATGAGAGATCTGCAGAGATGTGGGATTCCCAGGGATGGAGAATCCCTGGGGAATTTCGGAATCCCGGGGAGATGTGAGACCCCTGGGGAATTTGGGATCCTCGGGGATGGAAGATTCTGGGGAATGTGGGATCCCTGGGGAATTTGGGATCCTCAGGGGGTTGTGGGACCCCCGGAGAGATGCGGGATCCCAGGGGATGTGGGACCCTCGGGGAGATGTGGGGCCCTCGGGGACATGTGAGGCCCCTGGGGAATTCGGGATCCTCCGGGATGGAGGATCCAGGGGGATGTGGGATCCCTGGGGAATTTGGGATCCCTGGGGATGGAGGATCCAAGGGGATGTGGGATCCCTGGGGGATTTGGGATCCTCAGGGAGTTGTGGGACCCTCGGGAAGATGTGGGACCCCTGGGGAATTTGGGATCCCTGAGGATGGAGGATGCCAGGGGATGTGGGATCCCTGGGGAATTTGGGATCCCTAGGAATGGAGGATCCCAGGGAATGTAGGACCCCTGGGAGATTTGGGATCCCCGGGGATGGAGGATCCAGGGGGATGTGGGATCCCTGGGGGATTTGGGATCCTCAGGGGGATGTGGGACCTCCGGAGAGACACGGGATCGCTGGTGATGTGGGACCCTCGGGGAGATGTGAGGCCCCTGGGGAATTCGGGATCCTCCGGGATGGAGGATCCAGGGGGATGTGGGATCCCTGGGGAATTTGGGATCCCTGGGGATGGAGGATCCAAGGGGATGTGGGATCCCTGGGGGATTTGGGATCCTCAGGGGGTTGTGGGACCACCGGAGAGATGCGGGATTGCTGGTGATGTGGGACCCTCGGGGGGATGTGAGACCCCTGGGGAATTTGGGATCCTCGGGGATGGAGGATCCCGGGGAATGGAGGACCCCTGGGGGATTTAGGATCCTCAGGGGGTTGTGGGACCCTCGGGGAGATGTGGGATCCCTGGGGAATTTAGGATCTCAGCTGACGGAGTATCCCGGGGGTTGCGCGACCCCCGAGTGGGCACAGCCAGAGCCCCGCGCTCAGGGGGGCGGAGTCACGGGATGGGCGTGGCCTTTCTATAACCACGCCCGCAGCCACGCCCCTTTGCCCAAAGGCTCCCTCCGCCCCGCCAGGGGGCGCCCACGCCCCTCCCGCCTTCCCCTGCGCGTAGCGTCCTCCGGTTACCACAGCAACGCGTGCGCGCGGGGGCGCCGGATGATGACGCAGCGCGCACGGCGCCGTGACGCAGCGCGCACGCCGCGGGGGAGGGGCCGCCTCCTCTTTCCCTTTTTTTTTTTTCCCGTTTTTTCCCCGTTTTTCCCCGTTCCGGCCGCCCTCCCCTCCCCCCCCCGTCCTGCCCCTCCCGCCGCCCCGCCCGGGCGGCCTGCGCTGGCCCAGGCCCGGCCCGGCCCGGGGTGGCGGCGGCGGCCCCGCGGCGCAGGGCCCGGCCCGGCGCGGCCCGGTAAGTGCGGCGAGGGCGGCGGGCAGGGCTGGGGGGAACGGGGCGATCGCGGAGCACCGGGCACGGCAACGCCGCGGGGACCCTCCCGTGCTTCTCCCGCTCCTTCCCCCGCGGGGGCGGCGCGGGCGGGGGGCGCTCCCGGTTCTGGTTCCCGGCCCGGGGCTGCCCCTCTCGGGGGTCGGTGCCGGGCTCGCTCCTTGCGGTTCCCGGGGCTGCTCCTCTCGGGAAGCGCTCGGTGCGGGCCCCGGCGGTGCCCCTGTCGGGATCGGGCTCCAGCGCTGCCCCTGTCGGGATCGGGCCCCGGCGCTGCCCATCCCGGGGGTCTCTCGGTTCTGCCCCTCCCGGGGGTCTCTCGGTTCTGCCCCTCCCGGGGGTCTCTCGGTTCTGCCCCTCCCGGGGGTCTCTCGGTTCTGCCCCTCTCGGGGGTCGCCCGGTGCTGCCCCTCTCGGGGGTCCCTCCCGGGGGTCTCTCGGCGCTGCCCCTCCCGGGGGTCTCGGTTCTGCCCCTCCCGGGGGTCTCTCGGCTCTGCCCCTCTCGGGGGTCTCTCAGCTCTGCCCCTCCCGGGGGTCTCGGTTCTGCCCCTCCCGGGGGTCTCTCAGCTCTGCCCCTCCCGGGGGTCGCTCCGTGCGGCTCCCGGCGGGGTCCCCGGGCCTTGCGGTCTCACGGAGCCGCTGCCCCGGGAGCGGAGCACGTGGAGCTCCCGCACCGGGGGCACGGGCGATCCCCGGGCTGGGCTCGCAGGGAGCGGAGGAGGCCGAGAGGAGCCCGGGGCGCTTCAGGGGAGGGGAAGCGCCGGGCGATGTTCGGGTGTCCTCACAGACAGCGAGTTTGCTTTGAAATGCTTTTCCTGGATGTGATTCCCAACCCTGGGATCTCCCAACAGGTGGGAAAGGGCAGGTTTGGAGGGGTCCAGAGGGTCTGTGCTGATGGGATACATGGAAAAGTGATTTTGTTGGGGTTTTTTTGGCGTTTCCACCATGGAACTTTAAAGATTTTGGTTTTGGTATCTGTAAGAATTTGGACTGAGGGTCAGAACTGCTTCTGTCCCCTGGCAGGAGGTGTCATAGGCGAGCTGATGTTAATTAAAGTGTTAATTAAAGCATCCTCAGCTCTGTTTGAAATGTGCTGGTAGAAGTTTATGCAGCTGAGCCTCTGATGGGTTTGGGAAGGAACATCACCAGAATCCTCGTTGCTCATTCCTGAACACTTTGCCTCTTGAAAAATTTCACATTCCTGGCTTCCAGTTTGGTGTCCTGGCTCAAACCTGACGTGGGCTCCACCTCCCTCCCCTCATCCAAGATCTCCCTGTGGTGGTTCCTAATCCTGGGAGCTGCTTTGCCTCTGCCTAATCCCACTGACCTGTTGCTTAGGCATCCTCTTAACGCCGTGGATCAGCTCAGGGACACACGAGCTTTTCCATGAGCTCCGTTCCTGGAGTACTTTTGTGATTCTGCAGTGTTTTCAAAAAAGGTGTTGGGCAGAACAAGGTGGATCCCGGGTCCAGAGTGGGAATTCCACACAGCTCTAATCCCTGGGAAAGTGTGGGGTAAGGAGCTGGGATTCTGCTGATTCCTGGAGTGGGGAGTGCTCGGTCTCACAGGAATTGTTTGCTCCTGGCTGGAAGAGGGCTTGGAAGGAATTCCAGATCCCTGGAAGTGTCCAAGGCCAGCTTGGGCAGACCTTGGAGCTGGTGGAAGGTGAGGTGGAACTCGCTGAGCTTTAAAGTCCCTTCCAACCCCAACCATTCCAGAATTCCCTGATTAGAGGGGCCTGCTGAACTGACCTGAATGGGAATAAAACTGCTTTGCTGGATGAATTCCCGAGGGAGAGGCAGCCCCTGGGAGCAGTGGAGAATATCCACGGCCAGTCCCTCCTTCCAGCTGTTCCACAGGACCCCTGTGCTGCCTGTGACACCGGATTCCCCGGTGGAATCGAGTTCCCCTTTTAGCAGTGCTGCCATTTGTGTTGCTAAATTTAAGTTCATGGCAGTGCTGCTATTCCAAACCCCTGGTTTGGGGGGGGAAGGTGCCTAAATCGCCCCTTTGAGGTGCCTAAATCGCCCTTTGGAGGTGCCCAAACCTCTGCTCCCAGCCCTCTCTGCACCTCTGCAGTTCACTCCACTTTGTTATCTCGTTTAATATTAAATTAGAGCCAGATCGGCGTTCATTTGAATAAATTAATTGGTTTTTAATTGTTTTCAAGGAGGAGGGGGCTGTCACCACAGAGGGATCTGTGTCCAAATTTCAGAGCAGCTTCGGGGGCTCTTCTCCCACCTCTGTCACTCCAGTGCTGCAGGTTTGGGTCACTCAGTGAGTTATTTCCTAATAATTTTAGGGCAGGAGGTGCAGCCAGAGGCAGGGAACACATCTTGGCACCTTGAAGGCTTTTCAAAGGGCTTTATTTTTTACTAAAGAGAAACTTAATAACCTGATCTTGCCAATATTTGGTGCTTCCCTCTGCATTCCTGTGCCAAGGAGCTTTCCTTGCCTTAAATTCTTCCCAAATATCCATTTGTGGCTGGATCCAAAGCCTCCAGCAGAGGTTGAAACCTGTGTTAAAATGCTTTAATGGCTGTTGAGGTGATCCTGAGCCTCTCACAGGGGCAGAACTCACAGCAGATTCATTGCCCAAGGGAATAAACAGCAGGGAGGTGTTGGTGTCTGTATTTGTGGCAGTCCTGGCAGGGAAGGGGGATGTTGGGAGGAAACAAAAGTGTTGGATTCAACTCCTACCTCGATCAGAATCCTTTTTTTAAAGATGGATTTTGGAAATCACTGTTGGTGTTTGGTTTGGTCAGAGACCTTGAGGTGCTGGGGAAGGACAGCAAAGCCTGGGAAGGGCTGGAGCAGCAGGAGGAGGGTCTGGAGAACTTCTGAGGGGCTCAGCCTGGAGAAAAGGAGGCTCAGGAGGGACCTGGGGACCTTCAGCCTGTCCACAAGTCCCGGACAGGACAGGGCAGCCAGGTGGGGCCTGGCTCTGCTCCCTGGGGACAAGGACAGGACAAGGGGAAATGGCCTCGAGCTCTGCCAGGGGAGGTCCAGGATGGACATCAGGAGGGATTTTTCCATGGAAAAGGTGGCCAGGCTTTGGAACTCCCCTGGAGAAAAGGAGGCTCAGGGAGGAATTTTCACCCCACAACTCCCTGATGGGAGAGCAGAGCCGGGTGGGGTCAGACTCTGCTCCCAGGGAAGAGCAGGATGAGAAGGAACAGCCTCAGGCTGTGCCAGGGGAGGTCCAGGATGGACATCAGGAGGGATTTGTTCATGGAAAGAGAGGCCAAGCATTGTCAGGTTGTCAAGCACCACCAGCTCTGCCACTTGTTGCACAGAATGGTGGAATCACCCATGCTGGAAAAGCCCTGCAGGACCCTGAGTGCCACCTTCAGTCCTTGCTTGGACACCTTCAGGGATGGGGACTCCAAACCTCCCTGGGCAGCCCCTTCCAATACCTGACCACCCTTTCCATGGAAAAACCCCTCCTGATGTCCATCCTGGACCTCCCCTGGCACAGCTTGAGGCTGTTTCTTCTCATCCTGGGAGCAGAGCCAGACCCCACCTGGCTCTGCTCTCCCCTCAGGGAGTTGTGGGGTGAAAATTCCGCCCTGAGCCTCCTTTTCTCCAGGCAATTTCAAAGCCTGGCCACCTTCTCCATGGGGAAATCCCCCCTGATGTCCATCCTGAGCCTCCCCTGGCAGAGCTTGAGGCCGTTTCCCCTTGTCCTGTCCTTGTCCCCTGGGAGCAGAGCCAGGCCCCACCTGGCTGCCCTGTCCTGTCAGGGACTTGTGGGCAGGCAGAAGGTCCCTCCTGAGCCTCCTTTTCTCCACGGGAGGTTTGTGTTGGACATCAGGAGGGGTTTTTCCATGGAAAGGGTGGCCAGGGGGGCTGCCCAGGGAGGTTTGGAGTCCCCATCCCTGCAGGTGTCCTACCAAGGACTGAAGGTGGCACTCGGGGTCCTGCAGGGCTTTTCCAGCATGGGTGATTCCACCATTCTGTGCAACAAGTGGCAGAGCTGATGGTGCTTGACAACCTGACAATGCTTGGCCTCTCTTTCCATGAACAAATCGCTCCTGATGTCCATCCTGGACCTCCCCTGGCACAGCTTGAGGCTGTTCCTTCTCATCCTGCTCTTCCCTGGGAGCAGAGCCTGACCCCACCCGGCCCTGCTCTCCCGTCAGGGAGTTGTGGGGTGAAAATTCCCCCCTGAGCCTCCTTTTCTCCAGGCAGCTCCAAGCTCTGACCACTTTTTATGTAGAAAATTCCTCCTGATGTCCATCCTGAGCCTCTCCTGAGGAATTTGGGGCGTTTCTCTCATCCTGCTGTTCCTTAGGAACAGATTTTGACCCCATCCAGCTCCACTCTCCTGTCAGGGAGTCCTGGAGTGAAAATTCCCCTCTGAGCCTCCTTTTCTCCAGGCAGTTTCAAAGCCTGGCCACCTTTTCCATGGGGAAATTCCTCCTGATGTCCATCCTGAGCCTCTCCTGAGGAATTTGGGGCTGTTCCTCCTCATCCTGCTGTTCCCTGGGAGCAGAGCCCGAGCTCGGCCGGCTCCGCTCTCCCGTCAGGGAGTTGTGGGGTGCAAAGGTCCCTCCTGAGCCCCCTTTTCTCCAGGCTGAGCCCCTTCCCAGCTCCTCAGGGTTCTCCAGACCCTTCTCCTGCTGCTCCAGCCCTTCCCCAGCTCCTCAGGGTTCTCCAGACCCTTCTCCTGCTGCTCCAGACCCTTCCCAGCTCCTCAGGGTTCTCCAGACCCTTCCCCAGCTCCTCAGGGTTCTCCAGACCCTTCTCCTGCTGCTCCAGCCCCTCCATGGCTCTGTGGCCCCTCAGTGTCCCAGAACTGGACCCAGCACTGGAGGGGCCTCAGCAGTGGCAGCACAGGGGGACAATCCCTGTCCCCACGGCTGGCACAGCCCAGGTGCCACCCTGGGCACACCCCCAGAGCCTTTCCCAGTTTTCCAACCCCTCTTCCCCCAACCTTGAGCATTCCATGATGTTGTTGTGACCCAAATTCAGGACCCAACATTTGGCCTTGTTCAACTCAAGGACTTGAGTGAGTTTCCCTCCCCTCCAACCCTGCTTCATCTTCTTTCCTTTCACCTTCCCTTGAACCCCACGAGCTGGGTGCCATCCCTGCCGTGCCAGCCAGGGCTGTGGGCACACCTGGGGCATCCCTGGTGCCCAGCAGCACCGGGATTCCCTGGAATTGTGGATCCAGGGGTTCCTGGGAAGGGCAGTTCCATGCCAGGCTGGGAGCACGAGCTGTCTGTGTGCCGCAGGCTGAGTCACCGCTGCTTCCCAGAGAATTTCGGGGATGATTGAGTGTGGGCAGGCCCAGCCCACTCTGACAGCAGCTCCTTTAAGGTTTTTTTAACCAAGTTTTTAAATTTTTGCTCTTGCTTTGACAGCTTTTTTTTTTTTTTTTCTGGGAGGAATTCATTTCTCCTGAGCTGAGTTTAGACACAAAATTCACTTTGTTTGGGAGGGTGTTATCCTGGAACTGACCTCTCTTGGGGAGGCTTCAGGCAGGAAATTCCGTGAGGAAATGGGGTTTTGTGCTGCCTGCTTCCCTGTCTTCAAAGGACCAGGAGATCTGAGCCCAATCCTGTTGGGATTTCACCCTGGAAAAAGTGGGGAGCATGGAAAAGGAAATTCCAGAGTGTGGGGAATGCTGAGGTGTTTGTGTCCTGCTTTTGTGACTGGCTTGGTTTAAATATGTCATATGACATATTTAAATAAACCATATTTTTATGGTTTTAAATATGGTTTTATGCTTTTAAATATGGTTAAATTGGTTTAAATATGGTTAAATTGGTTTAAATATGTCATATGACTGGCTTGTCATTTAAATATGTCTGTATCCCAAATTTTTGGGGTTTTCTTTTCCCTGCTCTCCCCAAAATTGGCTTCAGACAGGGACATGGGATTTATTTGTTCTCCTTGGCACTGCCTGATGGACACACTGAGCGTGTTCAAGGCATGATCCCGACAGCACAGAGTTCCCAGAACACGAAAAAATCCTAAATTCCCACTGGGATGTGACTGGGAGGGTTCAGCAGCTCCCTTTTACCAGGGAATTTTGGAATCTCAGGATATTTTTGTTTGAGGGGGACCTTAAAACTCATCTCATTCCAACCTCCTGTCATCCTTATGGGCATTCCCAGCTTCTGCTCAGCCTGGGGATGGAATTTCTGTGGATTTTGGATTGCAGGAATCTTGTTTTGCCACTAGTGGGAGCGTTGGGAGCTTCTCCTCCATCTCCTCATTGACCAGCAGCTTTTTTTTTGGGACTTTTGGTGTCCTGTCAGACTCTCCTCACAATATCTGCTGCCATGTCTTCCCTGTATTTATTTTCATGTTTATTGGGAAAACTCAAAAATATTTATGGAAGGCCTCAAAGTCCAGAATTATTAGGTTTTTAATTAGCTAACCACGCTACAATTTTATTTTTCCATATGAAATTCACTCTGTATCTTCTTATTAATGACATTTTCCCATCTCATGAGTCCTTGGAAAGCCAGGATCAAGCTCACGAGGAAGCAGGGAAAAATCCGTGTCTTTCTGGAGTTATTTTTGAAGCTGAGAGAGGAGGGGAGAACGCAGCCATCTGGCAAAATATTCCTGCAAAAACCTGGAAAACCCATTTTTTTTCCCTTTAGATCATCCCAGTGGCAAACTGGGATAAAAGGGCTGGACCTTTGACTGAGGCTAATTAATAATTAATAGAGAATGGGGAGTGTTTGGTACAGGTGGAAGGAGCTGGGAATGATCTTCCCACATCCTTTTTCTGTGATTTAATTCCCCTCACAAAAATACAGGTGACACCTACACTCTTCAGAGAGTTGGATATTTTAGGGTAGCACAAAGTTGGGTTGGTTTGGGGGTTTTTTTTTTAGGATGCAGGAAGGGTGATGGAATCCTGAGACAACAATTTTGTTGCCTGACTGGGAGTGTGTTTGTGTGCTGATATTTGAATTTTTTTGCTAGCTTTATTGTATGTTTATGTGTTTTTATACGTTATCTACGTTTAGATATAATTTGGGGTAGAGGTAGTGGGTGATGAATGGAAGTCCCTGAGTTACTGCAGCTGGATTTGGGGTGGAATCACCTCCATCCTTCCTCCTGCTTGGGCCTATTTTTTAGGACTCTGCCTCCTTGCAGGGCTCTGATCCAGGACAGGAATTCTGCTGCTGTGTGAACAATAATTGGGTTAAATTCCCAGTTAAATTCCCGGTTAAATGCTGGGGTCAGGGTGTGGAGCAATCCCAGGCTGGTGCTGCCCCTCTCCTTCCCTCCGTTCCTCCGGGGCGGCGCATGGTCTATTTTTAAATCTTGCTGGGCTCTGTATTGCGGCATTTTCTCTTCCTGAATTATTTATCAGGGATCAGAGCTGAATGGAGCGTGCTACGTTTTCCCTGCTCGCTGCTGCCCACGTGTCTGTCTTGAGCCATTGACAGATTTGGTTCATGTCAAACCACGCCGGGCCCGCCTTGGAGAGAGGTCCAGGGGTCTCAGGGACCCTCTGGATCTGCCGCTGTTCCATGCTGGAACAGACAGGGAGGGAGTGGTTGCCATGATAATGAACCCACAGCCGAGCCAGGTTTAGATGGAAAACCCCTTTTTTTTTAAATAGAAAGTGGAATTAAAATTCTTTGTGCTGACTGGAGAGCGGCTCCAGCTCGGGACGCGTCACCTCCGAGGAAAATGTGGAATCAGAGCAGGGCTTGGGAAGGTTTTTGGTTCTCTGTGTGGTTCTGTGGTGTCTGTTTGAGTGTCCTGGCTGATCCCTGGGATGCCAGCGGGTACCTGGCAGCACCTGACGTTGAGTCACAGCAGGCAGCAGCTCCTCCCTGCAGTCCGTGTGCTCCTCGTGTCCTTGGGAGCTGTCTGGAGCTTGGTTCTACCTGTGCATCCCAGTAATTAATTAATTAAGGGAATTAATTATGCTGGGAATGGCAGCTGCTGGATCCTGAGCAAGGTCAGGACCATCCCAAAGAATATCTGAATATCTCCTTGAGGATTTTCCTCTCCCTCATCCCCGTGGTGCTGTGGGGGCTGAGATGTGAGGCTGTCCCAGATTTGGGGCTTTTCCTCTTTCCAAGGGGACGAAATTCTCTGCTCTGGCTGGGTGCATGGAATTCCCTTGGCAAAGCTCTCCTCCCTCTCCAACCACTGGAAATCCCAGTCCTGGCTGCTGCTGGGGACTTGCACCAGTGCCACCTCACTGGTTTAGTGTCACAAACCCCGACTTTTCCCTCTTCCAGTGGAATTTATCCACTTTTAATTGCCACATTTCCTCTCCACGGGAGCTGGGCTGGCAGACAGAGCCTGGGCTCATCCACACGTGTCTGCCAGGGAAGGAGGGAACGTCTCCTTGCTTTTCCCTTTGTTTCCTCCTCTCTGTGGCTGTCGGGCACTGGCAGCCTCCCCGCCAGCCAGGAGCACCTGGAACTGCTGCATCCTCCCCGTCCTCGCTTTCCCTGACCCAATTTCACCGTGTGGCTGCAATTCCAGAGCTGAGGGCTCTCAGTTTGAGAGGCAGGAGCTGCTCCGTGGAGTTTTGTCCACACTGCTGGGGCTGTTTCACTCCTCATCCTCCTTCCACCCAGGATTTGCTGTCTCCCATGCAGGAGAGCTCAGGAATTCCTCTGGCACACCCTGTGCTCCGTGAGGATGAAGCGCTGCAGGCTCACAGAGATGGACAGGGATTTTGGGAAGAGCTGGATGAGCCTGCAGGAGGCTCCACCTGTGCTCATGTCCTGGGGCTGGAGGATTTCACATTCCAAAATCCGCTGATCCACCTGCCCAAAAGCCAAAGATCACATCTGCAGGCTCTCTCTGAGTTGCTTTTCTTCCTCCTTTCACTACAGTGAGGCCTCCACAGAGGGTCTGAAGCTGTTGCTTCTTTGAAAACAGGGAGATGTGGAGGAAGAGGAGGGCAGCATTCCGAATTTTCTCCTTGTGCAGCCACTGCAGGGCTCCAGCACCCATCCTTAATGATGCCTCTGACCACAGGATGCTCCTTAGAAAATAAACCTGTGGCTTCACTGGGTTTGAGGGAATTTGAAGGTTCTGTGTGGAGCAGTGATCCTTGCCCTGGGAATGTTTCCTCTGCCTGTTTTTGTCACTTCTTCGCTTGGGAAATATCTCCTGGAGCTGCTGCAGAGCTCAGAACTCCAGGTTCCACACTCCAGGGGAATGTGGAATAAAAGAGAGATGGATTAAGGAGGGGGTAAAAGCTGAGCTGAGCTGTTGGGCTGATGCCTGGGTGCTGCCTCAGGAGCCCCCCGAGCCCAGGCCACGGCTCCAGCCCGGCCCCTGCCCAGCAACCCCGGGGCTGCTGCAGCTGCAGGCGCTGCCCCTGCAGCTCCTGTGCAGCAGCAGGGCCTGGGCTCAGCTCAGGGCCCTCATCCTCCTTAGGCTTAGCTCAACTAAAGCTTCTCATCCTCCTTAGGCTGAGCTCAACTAAAGCTTCTCATCCTCCTTAGGCTGAGCTCAGCTCAGGGCCCTCATCCTCCTTAGGCTGAGCTCAGCTCAGGGCCCTCATCCTCCTTAGACTGAGCTCAGCTCAGGGCCCTCGTCCTCCTTAGACTGAGCTCAGCTCAGGGCCCTCGTCCTCCTTAGACTGAGCTCAGCTCAGGGCCCTCATCCTCCTTAGACTGAGCTCAGCTCAGGGCCCTCATCCTCCTTAGGCTGAGCTCAACTAAAGCTTCTCATCCTCCTTAGACTGAGCTCAGATCAGGCCCCTTGTCTCCCTTAGGCTGAGCTCAGTTCAGGCCCCTCATCTTCCTTAGACTGAGTTTAGTGGAGGCCACTCATTCTTCTTAGACTGAGCTCAGCTCAGGCCCCTCGTCCTCCTTAGGCTGAGCTCAGCTCAGGCCCCTCATCTCCCTTAGGCTGAGCTCAGCTCAGGCCCCTCATCCTCCTTAGACTGAGGTCAGCAGAGGCCCCTCATCTGCCTTAGACTGAGCCTCATCCTCCTTAGACTGAGCTCAGCAGAGGCCCCTCATTCTTCTTTAGACTGAGCTCAGCTCAGGCCCCTCATCTTCTTTAAACTGAGCTCAGCTCAGTCCCCTTGTCCACCTTAGACTGAGCCTCATCCTCCTTAGACTGAGCTCAACTAAAGCTTCTCATCCTCCTTAGATGGAACTCAGCTCAGGCCCCTCATCCTCTTTAGACTGAGCTCAGCTGAGGCCCCTCATCCTCCTTAGACTGAGCTTAGCTGAAACCCCTCATCCTCCTTAGACTGAGCTTAGCTGAAACCCCTCATCCTCCTTAGGCTGAGCTCAGCCCAGGCCCCTCATCCTCCTCACCCTGCTCAGACAGCGGTGCCGATTTCTCAAAGAGCCTCTGAGGTTTGGTTTTCTTGTCCAGGAACCTTCATTTTAAAAGTTCTTTGCAGAATTGAAAGGAAGAAAAAACTTGAAGTAGCAGACATAAAAAGAAACTTGGATCCTTTAGATCTGTCTTCTTTACACCTTTTGATTGGAAAATCTTGTGCACCATCCCTTGGCATTCCAAGGTGTGGATTAATTGAATTAATTAATTGAATTCCTCTTTGACAACCCTGCAATAGCACTGCAGGTGACTTTTGCCTTCTTAGCCCTCATAATTCCTTTTTCTCCCATTTTCCATCCGTGGGATGTGGAGAGGAGACTTCACTGCAGCCTCTGTGCCTGCGAAGTCGCCAGGTCTGGGGTGGAAAATCCCTTTCTGGGGAAAATTTAAACGAGTGAAAGGCTTCAAACTCCTCTGGGGCCGTTTGCATTTCTTGTTTTCTGTCTCTCCATGTTTAATTATCAATAAATGAGCAAGAAAAATAAATTACTGATTTTAGATAAAGCAACCCCTCAGAAAAGTTATGACAGCAGGAGTGGAGCAAGGCTGGCTGTGACCTACCCTGGTAGATCTGAGGTGTTTTCCTTTCATGTGAATCCTGGAGGCTGCTGATGCCTTGGGCAGTATCTGATATCCCTTTTTTTAATGGAATTGTGGAATATTCTGACTTGGAAGGGACCCTGAAGGATCATTGAAGGCCTTGCACAGACACCCCAACAATGCCACCCTGTGCCTCCCTGGGAGCGGTGTCCAAACTGTTGATTTTTACAATGAGGTTTTTAATTCTTTGGGGCTTGAGAAAAGCTCCTGGAGCTGTGGCAGCCTCGGGGCTGTGCCCATTCCCTGGGGAGCCTGGGCACAGCCTGAACCCTCTGGGGGCAGAACCTTTCCCTGATATCCAACCTGACACAGCTCCAGCCATTCCCCGGGGTCCTGGCCCTGGGCACAGGGAGCAGAAATCGGAGCTGCCCCTCGAGTGAAGCTGCTGCCACCCCTGAGGAGTCTCCCCTCGGTCTCCTCCAGCTGAACAAGCCAAGAGCCCTCAGCTGCTCCTTGTGTGACTCCTCCAGACCTTTCCCCATTCCTGTGTCCTTTCTTTGAACACTCTCCACTATCTTTAGACCTTTTTCATCTTGTGGTGCTCAAAATACCCCCAAGCCTGAAGCTGAGGCTGCCCCAGCCTAGAGCAAGAGTGGGACAATCCCTCCCTCGCTGTCCTGCTGTCCCCAGGACCTGGTGACCCTGCTGGCTGCAAGGCCACGCTGCTGCCTCCTCTCCATCCCTCCCTCCATCCCTCCATCCCTCCCTCCGGGGCTGGCAGGGCGCGGGTGCTGCGTCTTTAACGCCGGCTCGGGCTGCGCGGAGGCAGCTCCATTGAAGATTTGCAGGAGAGCAGCAGCAGCAGCAGCAGGGGGGTGTGGATGTGGCTATTGGCAGAGCTGTGCTGCCATCCCTGGGAACAGCTGGGATCTTGTCAGAGCCCCGAGCTCGCCGGAGACGCCGCAAACACCGCGAGCGTTTTTGATTTTTCGGCCGGGAGAGCCGGCGGGGGCTCCCCGGGAGCGACGCTCTCCTGGCAGAATTCCTCGTGGCCATGGAGTCTCCGTTGAAATCGGGAAACAGCTGACGTGCTCAGAGTGCAGAACCACCACGGTGAGTTTTATTCTTAGAACGAGGTTTTTAATTATTCGGAAAAAAAGAAAGATTGACCGGACTTTTCTTTTCGCCTCTGCGAAACGCGGCGTAAATGTGGGTGAATATTTCAGGGATGGGGACCTGGCAGTGCCCCTCTCCCCTTGGTAAATGCCAGGATTTCTGCTGCTGGATGGGGTTAATTTAAAAATGGAGCTGGACTAATTAAATATGTGACTCTGGGATCGCAGTCAGGACTTGGGAGCGTGAGATGAGCTCTCCTCTTGCTCCTTTTGTGCTGCCGGGGATGCACCTCCGGAGAGAGGGAATCCCTGTGCTCTGCCATGTCATTAAGGAGTTCCCCTGACAGCATCATGGAATCTCCTTGTGCTCTGCAGCTCGCTCCTGGCTAATTCCCAATTTTGCAAAGGCAGAACCTTCCCAGCTCTTTTGCTGGGTTATATTTTAATGGATTTATTTGTTTGGAGCTGGCCAGTTGATGGGGAGTGTTGGCTACTCAGTTGGCTTCGTGCCATGTGACGTTTTCGGGGTGGCTTATGCAATTTGGTGTTCTGTAGGACGGTGCTTGTGTTCACTGATACATTAACCTCATTTTTAAATGAATTTAAACCTCTCACTGAGGTGGCTTTAGTGGAATCAGGAGGTTGGGTTCACTTTTCCCCCTCCTCACTCGTGTCCATTGTCCAGTTTTGCATAACACCCAAGAAGTTCTGCTCTGTTCATTCCAGATTTAGTGGTGGGAGTTGGATTTTTTGGGATTGAGATGTGATTATTGCACTTTGAGATCTCAGGATCTCTACCTGCTCCTCAGACTTCAATCCCAACTTCTGCTGGCAGCCAATAATAAAGCTGAGTTTTTTCTTTGAATCATTACTTCCCCATTTTGAATCATTATTTCCCCATTTTTTTCCTGTGTAAATCCATTTTTGGGTCCCACCTGGAGAACACCCAATGCCTGCCATGTGATGAGTGGCTCTGTGTCCTCTGCCAGCACAGGGAAAAGCAGGAGAGCAGCAGGAGGGACACAGATGACATCCCTGCCTTGTGCCTTCCTCCTGTGGAGCTTTTCTGGGAGCTTTGGGGGTGATAAATGAAATTTAGGGATGCGTTTTGCCAGCCAGGTCAGCTCAGGAAGGTGAGGAAATTCTTTATTCCCTCATCCAGATTTTTAATGCTGCTGCTCCTGCCTGGAACAGGCTCAGCACAGGGGCAGGAGAAAAGGAGAAGAGTAGGAGAACTTCTCCAGCAGGAGAAGAGTTTTCCACATTTACCTGCCTGATACCTCTGGTACAGGTGTTACAGATGGGTTCAGATGGAAAAAAATTCTCCTTGGGCCTCTCTGAATAAAATCAGGAGCTGTCCCTGATTTCTGCAGAGCCACGGAGGGGTTAAAAGAAATCCCAGCTCAGCGCTGTCCTATTGCATCGTGACACTGTGGAAAAGTAGGTGGATAATTCCTGGCTTTTCAGGAAACCCCTGTGGTGGACAGCCCTCATTAATTGTTGCTGGGAAACTGCTTTGACGTCACCGGAGCAGTTCCCTGCTCTCGGGATGAGCGCAGGAATAGCTCGTGATGAGGAAGTGGGAAGTGTGAAATGGAGCTGTGACAGGGAATTCTCATCCTGAATTTCTTTCCTCTCTCGCCTGGTTCTGCTCAGGAAACCTCAGGAACTGTCCACAAAGCTTCAGTGCTGCTTCTCCAGGAAGCTCTTCCTTCTTCAGGGATGCAGCACTGATGAGTTTTCACTTTTTAATGCATTTAGGGTTCTTTTGGTGGTGGTTTTTGGGGTTTTTTCCTCCCCTAGATTTTGGAAATGAGAGGGTTGTTGCTCAGCCTAGAGCAGCTCCCAAAAATCAAAGGAAAAGTGAGCAGCAGGATCACTGATTCTTTTCTTTCTAACATCAAATCAACAAATCTCATTTCCTATCTGAGGGGAGAGCAGGCCCTTGGTGCTGGGAGCTCCAGGCTCAGACAAATTGAAATTAAAACTGTTTTAGTCCCACTTTGTTCAGGGAAATGTTCCTTAGGACCATTTAACTCCTGGGGTTTTGTGCAGTTGGTTCCTTTCTCCCACTGTTAACCTGTCAGTGGCTGGGGGATGTGACAGGATAATTGTAGCAGGAATTCTCTGTGTTTGCTTTTCCACACATGGAAATTCGATTTAAACAAATTTTTCCCATCCAGGTCAGGGTATTTAAGAGATTTTTGTACCCAGAGCAGCAGAGAACAGCTGGGGCTGTGGCTCAGGTGGGCCAGAGAGGGCTTGAAAGGGAGGAAAGTGAAAAAAAAAGGATAAAAGGATCTGAATATGGAATCCTGGAATGATTTGGGCGGGAAGGGACCTTAAAACTCCTCTCATTCTACTGAACCAGGCTGCTCCAGCCTGGCCTTGGGCACTGCCAGGGATCCAGGGGCAGCCCCAGCTTCTCTGGGCACCCTGTGCCAGGGCCTGCCCACCCTCCCAGGGAGGAATTTCCTCCTGAAAAAGAAATATCGATGTTTATAAAACTTTTATCCACCTTGATGCGATTCCTGGGTATCACATGGAAATAATTTTGGCAGTCCTGGTCACACTCCTGGAATAGAGTGAGAACAAGTTGACACCTCTGCTGAGTTTAGTCCTTGCCTTGATGATGATGATGAGGGAGGTAACAAAATAATCTCAGAGTGTTTTATTCCTCCTGAAATGATGTTTTGCTTTGAGATGTTTTCCACAAGGAAACCTCCAGGATTCATTTCCTGTCTCCTTGTTCATATAAGGTTATTCCCCCCCTTTTCACCTGGAGTCAAACCCTTCCATCTGCATCATAATTTCAGAATTTGATGTCATGTGGGGGTGGAGATCGGGATTTAAAGCGATGACTAAGCACGGAGACGTCCGGCCTCCCGGGGGGAATCTTGCTGGCTTTTGTAAGAACTGCAAGGGAGGGAGGAATTCAATAATGAGGAATAAAGGGAGAATTCAGGAGAGGTGGCTTTGGAGTTTGTGAGTGTTGCCGGTTTTGGGGGTTTCTCACTGAACCAGCTGCTTGTCCTGGTGGGACAGGAGGGAAGGGGAATGAGCTCCAAAGGTTTTTTACCTGTCAGAATTCCTGCAGACTTTTCCTGGGCTGCTGGGGCTGCAGGCAGGGATGTTTTCCCTGAGTGGAGCTCAGCACGGAGCTGTTTCGGGACCTTTTGTCATTTTAAATCCTTCCATCCCTGTTGCCCGGAACGCAAAAATCAACGACACGGAGGCAGAGGTCTTCAGTGAAAGCTGCTCCCCACCAAAAAAAGGGGCCCAGCCTGTTTATTTCTTTTCCTTTTATAATTTTGTGGGTCTGGAAGCAGATTGGCTCCTGGGGTTACTCCCCCTTCACCCCACTGGCCAGACCATAAACATTATTTTCAGGCTGGAAATATGTAAGCAAAGGACAGTGAACAAAACCAAGAAATGTTGTTTATGTTCCATAGCGTGAGAAAGTGAGAAACTGATCCTTAATATTGCACAGTAACTAAAGAACTGACTCCATCTTATAAACAAGTAGAAAGCTTTAAAAAAATCTCAGAAAAACCAGAGCAACACGAGAGGTCCCACAGCCGCCCCTCATTGCCAGGACTGTCCCAGCCGCTCTCCCCGGGCCGAGGAGGAGCCGCTGGGACAATCCCGGGGCACGGAGAGGCCCCGGCAGAGCCCGGGGGGCTCCGTGCTTGGAACGGGAGCCCCCTCCCCACCCCAGCGCCCCCAGTTTCCCCAGTGCGGAGCCTTTTCCGCAGCCTGGGCCGCGCTGGGAGGGGGCCCTGAGTCACCCCCGCCCCGTTGCCCCTGGCGACAGGGCCCCGTTGCTATGGAGCGCGGCTTCCCATTGGCTGCCGGGCAGCCAATCAGAGAATTGCTCGCCGGAGCATCACTGGTACCCGGCGGGAGGGCGCTGATGGGTGCTGGGTGCTGGTGATGGGTGCTGAGTGCTGGGTGCTGGGTGCTTAGTGATGGGTGCTGAGTGCTGGGTGCTGGGTGCTGGGTGCTGAGTGCTGGGTGCTGGGTGCTGAGTGCTGGGTGCTGGGTGCTTAGTGATGGGTGATGGGTGCTGAGTGCTGGGTGCTGGGTGCTGAGTGATGGGTGCTGTGTGCTGGGTGCTGGGTGCTGAGTGCTGGGTGCTGGTGATGGGTGCTGAGTGATGGGTGCTGGGTGCTGAGTGATGGGTGCTGTATGATGGGTGCTGGTGATGGGTGCTGAGTGATGGGTGCTGGGTGCTCAGTGATGGGTGATGGGTGATGGGTGCTTAGTGATGGGTGCTGGGTGCTGAGTGCTGGGTGCTGGTGATGGGTGCTGAGTGATGGGTGATGGGTGCTGAGTGATGGGTGCTGTATGATGGGTGCTGGGTGCTGGTGATGGGTGCTGAGTGATGGGTGCTGGGTGCTGAGTGATGGGTGCTGGTGCTGTGTGATGGGTGCTGGTGATGGGTGCTGAGTGATGGGTGCTGGGTGCTGAGTGCTGGGTGCTGGTGATGGGTGCTGAGTGATGGGTGATGGGTGCTGAGTGATGGGTGCTGTATGATGGGTGCTGGGTGCTGGGTGCTGGTGATGGGTGCTGAGTGATGGGTGCTGGGTGCTGAGTGCTGGGTGCTGGGTGCTGGGTGATGGGTGCTGGGTGCTGGGTGCTGTATGATGGGTGCTGGGTGCTGGGTGCTGGGTGATGGGTGCTGAGTGATGGGTGCTGGGTGCTGTGTGATGGGTGCTGTGTGATGGGTGCTGAGTGATGGGTGCTGTGTGATGGGTGCTGGGTGCTGCTGCCCCAGACAGGGCAGAGGGGATCGCCGGGGTGCTGGGGGAGTCTCAGGGTTGCTGTTCCCTGGGGTGTGCAGGGTTCACTCTCAGTGTTGCTGTTCCCTGGGGTGTGCAGGGTTCACTCTCAGGGTTGCTGTTCCCTGGGGTGTGCAGGGTTCACTCTCAGGGTTGCTGTTCCCTGGGGTGTGCAGGGTTCACTCTCAGGGGTGCTGTTCTCTGGGGTGGCTGGTGCTGTCTCAGGGTTGCTGTTCCCTGAGGTCTGCGGGGTTTTTGAGCTCCTCTTGCCCAAAGGTCCCACGCCAGAGCCGGAGCAGCCAGGCTGAGTCCCCAGTCCGTGTTTCCAGGATTGTTCATTCTTTCATTGTCTCTCAGTTCTGTCTCAGCTCTGCAGGGCGTCCCCAGGTGGGGATGGAGGGACCTGGGGTGGAAATGGAGGGGCCTGGGTGGGGATGGAGGGGCCTCCATCCCCCCGACCCCTCCATCCCCCCTCAGACCCTTCCATCCCCATCCCAGACCCCTCCATGCCCACCCCAGACCCCTCCATCCCCATCCCAGACTCTTCCATCCCCTCCATCCCCACCCCAGACCCTTCCATCCCCATCCCAGACCTCTCAATCCCCCCTCAGACCCTTCCACCCCCCCCCCAGGTCCCTCCATCCTTCCCTAGACCCCTCCATCCCCCTCCAGACCCTTCCATCTCCCCCCAGACCCCTCCATGCCCACCCCAGGCCCCTCCATGCCCACCCCAGACCCCTCCATCCCCATCCCAGACCTCTCAATCCCCCCTCAGACCCTTCCACCCCCCCCAGACCCCTCCATCCCCTCCATGCCCACCCCAGGCCCCTTCATCCCCACCCCAGACCCTTCCAACCCTCCCAAACCCCTCCATGCCCACCCCAGGCCCCTCCATCTCACCCCAGGCCCCTCCATCCCCATCCCAGACCTCTCAATCCCCCCTCAGACCCTTCCACCCCCCCCCAGACCCCTCCATCCCCTTCATGCCCACCCCAGGCCCCTCCATCTCACCCCAGACCCCTCCATCCTCCCCCAGGCCCCTCAATCCCCACCCCAGGTCCCTCCATCCCCATCCCAGGCCCCTCCATCCCCTCCATGCCCACCCCAGACCCCTCCATCTCCCCCCAGGCCCCTCCATCTCCCCCCAGGCCCCTCCATGCCCACCCCAGGCCCCTCCATCTCCCCCCAGACCCCTCCATCCCCTCCATCCCCACCCCAACCCCTCCATGCCCACCCCAGGCCCCTCCATGCCCACCCCAGGCCCCTCCATCCCTATCCCAGACCCCTCAATCCCCCCTCAGACCCTTCCATCCCCATCCCAGACTCTTCCATCCCCTCCATGCCCACCCCAGGCCCCTCCATCTCACCCCAGGCCCCTCCATCCCCTCCCAGACCCCTCCATGCCCACCCCAGGCCCCTCCATGCCCACCCCAGGCCCTTCCATCCCGCTGCAGCCCCCGGCGCCGTGTGTGGGCAGCCGCTCCCAGCAGCCATATGTCTCCTTTGCATCCCCATTTAGCTCAGGAGCAGCTCTGTTCCCTGAGAAACAAGGCCAGGAACAGAGTTTATTTAGCAGGAGCTTCCTGCCTTTTCCAGATCCATCTGAACTGGAAATTCAGAACTTTCCTGCTTTTATTCCCTGCCCAACCAGGAGCTGCTGCTGCTGCTGCATTCCCGGGGCTCGGCAGCTGCAAACTGCGGGTGGCAAGAAGGCAGCAGAGGTGGAATTCCACGTTCCTTTCTGGACTGAGGGGGAGGATTTCAATGTGTCCCGACTCCCTGGCCCTTGGCCGGCATTCCCAGTCTGCCCAGTTACTGCTGCCACTGCCCCAGTTGCTTTGCCAATCCCCATCCCCAAACCAAACCTCCCCACCTCCTCCCACCTTTGCTCCATCCTCTTTCCTGACACGGATTTTTGTGTTGCATCCGTGTCATTTTGTGTCATTTTATTTTCCTCTGGAGGCCCAGCTCGATCCCACCCACCCCTCCTGAGTCCTCTGAACTTCCCCTCTCTCCCCAAGCCCCGTCTGTCACCTCTGTCACCATCACTCGTGTCTGCCACCCCCCTCGCCGCGTCCCACGGCTGCCCGAGGGAGCGGGGCTGATTCATTCATCCCGCAAGGAATCCTCCTCTGGAAAGCAGCAGCTCACAGATTTTCCCCGGATTCTGCAGGCAGGGAAATGTCCTGGAGGCTGCCTGGGAGGGACGGAAGCTGTGACAGGAGGGGGCAGCTGATAAATGTCATTTCTGTGGTTTTAAGCTGTCTTTTCTGGGAAATCTGAGAATATTCCCTGTGTGATGCTGAAAGTTGCGTTGCAGCACGACGGGAAAAGATCCTGTTATCCTCCTTAAATTTGGCTGAGGTGTTTGGCTTGGGGGGAAAAGCTTGTTAGAGGGTGGGTGGTGCAAAAGGAATGAGCTGTACAAAACCTGCTCCTTTATTTGAGTGTCGTGTGTGCGGTTCCGGTGCTGTGTCTTCCCTCCCTTCCCTAAATCTGCTCCAGATCCTCTTGGAATATTTAAATGTTTTTGGGCATGAGCCTGGAGCAGTTTCCTACAGTGTGGAGCGTTTTGGGGTGGGGGGAGGCAGAGTTTATCACCTTCACCCCTGCATAATCCTCCCACGGCTGAGGCAAAGTGTTCCCTTTCCCCTTTTCCCTTTTCCCTTTTCCCTTTTCCCTTTTCCCTTTTCCCTTTTCCCTTTTCCCTTTTCCCTTTTCCCTTTTCCCTTTTCCCTTTCCCCTTTTCCCTTTTCCCTTTTCCCTTTTCCCTTTTCCCTTTTCCCTTTTCCCTTTCCTCTTTCCCCTTTCCCCCTTCTCCCTTCTCCCTTCTCCCTTCTCCCAAAGCTGCCTGCTTTGTGCTAATCAAAGGGAAGCAATTAAATGCAACTTTATCAGGAATTTCTGTCTCAATGTGTAATTTGAGTCCCACTTGTCCCGGAGTATCTGAGCAGCAGGAGATATCGGGGTTACCTTATCTCACAGAGGATGTTTGGAGTACAAGGCTGTTTTCTCACTGAAGATTTGACTGATTACAAAAAGAACTGGGTGGAATTTGAGGAAATGCAGATTTTTTGGTGGTGGTTTGCCCTGGGGCAGAACAGAGCTCTGATTGCTGGAATTTATTTTATATTTTTATATTTTTTTTTTTTTTTTTTTTTAATTTTTTATATTTTTTTTATTTTTATATTTTTAATTTTTATGTTTTTATATTTTTATATTTTTATATTTTTATATTTATTTTTTATTTTTAATATTTTTTTATTTTTTTATTTTTATATTTTTATATTTTTATATTTTTATATTTATAACCTGTGTGATGTTTTACTGGTTAGAGCTCCCCTCAGTCTCTCTCTCTGCCTTGGGACCTCTGTTCTACCTCAGGGACTTTTTCCAGTCCTGGTGGCTCCATGTCTTGGTTTGGAGAATATAAAACCCTCTCCCCCCAAATTATTATAATTTTACAATTAAGGGCCTTCGGATTTGGCAGAGATTTGGGAATAGGAACAACAGTTCTTTACTAGGAATATTAAAAATACAAATGCAGTAAAGCAAACAAACAACAAAAAAAATTCTAAAAACACTGACGGAGTCAGAATATGACCTGACACCCTGGTCAGGGTGTTGGTAGAAATCCAAATAATTCCTGCTGGAGTGACAGAAATGGTTCTGTTGGAGCAGAGATGATTCTGTAGAAGGATCCAGTGGTGCTGAGGTGGGTCCAGACTTTCCTCTGGGAAATCCAGTGGGAAAATGTCCTGAATGTCAGGTTTTTATCCAGGTGGGAATTCTGGGCTCCTCCCAGATGATGGAATTTTATCAGCCCTGCAGTGACCCTCGGTGGCCCATTAACAGCAGATATCCTGGAAGAGATATCCTGGGTCCTGGAAGGGATAAGGAACATGGCTCCACCTAGTTTTTAACAGTTGGCCCATTAACAGAAAGACACCTTCCCCCTCCCCTCTGGAAATAAAATTATTTCATAATTTTATTATGAAATAAAGTTTAAAAAAACCCTCTTCAAGTGGTTTCAACAGATTGGGAATGGAGTAGATGCTTTTGGTGACACCCAGACACTCCAAAATCCTGGTGAGAACCACGGAGTGTGTGGTGTGCTCGAGCTGGGGCTGCACCCAGGGGTTTGAGGGGATTTGGGATCTTTGCACGAGGTGGATTCCAAGGAAATCCCAACCTTTGTGTCCAGAGAAAAGCTCTGAGCCCCCCCTGACCCCGTCCTGCCCCTGCTCCTGCAGGTGCCCCTCGCTGCATCGCAGGGCTCTGAAGATGTCCAACAGCAACACGGCACAGGAGTCCCTGGAAATTATGAAGGAATCCGAAAAGAAGGTGGTGGAGGAATCTGTGAACAAAACCAAATACGTGTCCAGGTCACCGAGCAAGGAGGAGGTGGAGAAGGATGGGGGAGAGGAGGTGAACGTGCGCCAGGAGTCTCAGGTGAGTGTGGGCAGGGAGAGCTGGGCCCTCACCTGCTGCTTCTCTCAAGCTTAACTTTCCCTGAGATTCTCCTTGGGGTTGCTGTTCCCCGAGGTAAAAAGGTTTTTCCCCCAGGGTTGCTGTTCCCTGGGGGTTTCCTCTGGGTTGCTGTTCCCAGAGGTAATCAGGTTTTCAGTCTTCTCTTTGCCCTGAGTGTTTCACACCAGAGGTAGAGACGACAAGCTGAGTCCCCAGTGCACATTTCCAAGGTTGTTTATTCTTCATTATCTCAGTTCTGTCCCAGCTCTGCAGGGCATCCCCAGCAGAGCAGGACTGGGTGGATCAGAGAGCCCCACACCTTATGTACCCCTGACCCAACCACCATCCAAAATGAACTTTTTATTTACAAAATTGTACCAATGCCTACTACCTATGCTAACATGTCATTTTCTACTC